>NC_053419.1:7800500-7968000 GCF_016859285.1 Xiphias gladius
ATACACCATTCAAAATATATGTAAAGTGTTGTATGAACTTTAATATTAGAACACATTTAACATGTGATAACAACATGAACAATTTACCACACTAAAAAATGTGCTTAAATGGCTCTTAAAGAACGGATTGTGTTTATCTGCTCTAACGTAAGCTGCAGGTGTTAGCATGTCGGGCTTACCAGTGTTAGCTTACGACCCACTGGAGTAACCAAGCATTACATCCAAGGCTGAGGACCCTTCCATTAGCTAACACCGTGTGGGGTCACAGATTAAACCAGCACGTCCACTGTGTAGTATTTTCACACTGTGTGGAAGTGCAGTCCTGGATGCTATCACAGTGTAGGCTGATGTCAGTGGTGTACAGCTCTTTATTGGATTTGGGGACATTAAAGGCCAGCAACTCCAGCCAAACTTACGACCTGAGATAGCGTTACATTTGCCAAAAACACTGGTTATTCCTCGTCCAAAAAGCCTTTTCTCTTGTGATGTGAAACAGAAAGTTCAAAAACACGATCAGTAAAGCATGAATATGTCTTGTCTGTCCAAGTATATACAGTCTTACATTTTTCTTTCCTTACTCATAATAGTAACTGGCTCTACACTGTCATACAAGAACAATGCTGTTTCTGTAGTTCCACGTCTACCTAAACCAGCTGGTGGCGATATAGACTTTTTGCCTAAGACATGCAGCTTTACCCTCAGTCTTTCAGCACAATACAATGTATGTAGCCATCAAGTATTAATTTACCCATGGACAGGGTCCCCGCTTTAAACGAGTACTGGTAACATTAAACATTTAGTAGTCGATGGCTTAGCAAATTTGTCATTTCAGTGGACAAAACTGATGGTCCCCGACTAGAAGTGAGAAGTCTGCTTTTGTTTACCTCTGTCTGAAATCAAGGACTCATTGTTTCAGAAAATACGACAAATTTTGGTGGTAAATCTACCGCCATTATCATTGTAAACTAAACGTGCCATAGCGAGCTTGACGAGTGTAGCAAATGTAACTAAAGGAGGCCGGGCTTAGAGAATGGTCAGTTAAGTCATACATCATTACAGTTTTTACTCCTCTCCTCTTCTCCTCCTTTGTTTTAATCCTCATACATTACAATCCTTTCCATTGTGTGATGTTTATTCATCACTGAGTCTTTATCGCTTTAATTTTTGGACTCAGTCAATTGTTGTTCAACATCACCATATAAAGCAACAAACACAGAAAGTCAAAGATACAGAGGTCAAACATGCTTATTGCCCAAAGGCAGTAGCAGCTGTGACGGCAAAATAATTAAGGTTAAATTTGCTTTGATTTTTTTGGGGGAGGGGGTAAGGTATCTTTTAAGTTACACTATCTAAACGTTTAATCAACATATAGAAAGCTCTTGACTGGAGGGGTTTAGGATGAGCCAGAGGGAAGGCTGAGGATGGAATTCAGCCTTGTTTGATGTTTCATCGTGATCAGATTAACTGGAGGATGACTCAGCTCTGCATCTGAACACAGTGTGGAATAGAAAAGAAAGATGGAAAGATATTTCAGAATGTCGCTGTAGATGGGATACGTAACTCAAAATTTGTTTATTATTATTTAATTTATACTCTGTGTCTGTAGAATGTGTTTTTTCATGTATTATAACTTTTGACCAATATTACAATGTTTATTATTTAATGTATAATAACCTCATGATGCATTTAGAAATCTATGCTGTATACTTATGGTTGTCACATGTAGCCTCCCTAAGCATGGCTTTAAATGCTGTGGGCTAGAAAAACCTGTTGATGCCAATACCAGCACTGTTGCCAGGCAACTGATCAGTCTTGCAGCTGATTTAGATTCACTCCAATTCAGCCAGTGTTCTTTTCTAAAGTTTAGAGTGTGAGTTTAGGATTTTGAGAAACTGCACAATCAGTCCCGTAGACAGCAGTTAGTCTTCTACAGCCTCGCGTCTCAGAAGAGTCATGCCAACCAGTTAAAGTCATAACATTTCAGTTTGTGTGGATTAAACTTCCCCCTTGTGCCATATTATCACCAAAGAACTCTTGCTTCTATTTGACCCTCTAACATTCTGAAGTCATTTGGGATGCTTAGCATGCTTTTGAAAAACTGGTGCTTAGGAATTTTATATATTGCAATTGCAAGCAGAAATACTCTCATATTCCAACTGTCAGGACTCCAAACAGGCTAACTTGAATATTTTAGTTTTGTTTCTTTTTATTTCTGTTTCCATGGTAATTTCCAAGCCATTTTAGTGGAAAGGTAGATACACATTACTAGCTCCTGTTTCTGACCTTAAATTACCAATATACAACTTCTTGTGCATTTTAAACTGTAGATTATCCATCTCGCCATCTCCCTGACAATGGTGGTAATTAGTACGAAAAGAAAGCATTTCCTTGAAGCTACAGATCAAGGTAACAGGTTGTTATGATATAACAAATTGCAGGCCTTCCATAGGTTATTTAAAATTATACTGTTTTCCAATGCTTTATGCCAGATTTCTGTGAAAGTTTTCTTTTGGGCATTCATGTTTTTGCTCAGGGAATGTAATTAAAACCTTCCAGCTGGGATTTTTCTGATTTTAAAATCTAATTGGAGTCACATTAGGTAAAAAAAAAGACGATACATTATGTACAATATGTATAACAATATGGCACTGCGCCCATTGCACCACCAGATATATTTAAGAAGCAGATAGTGTTTGTGTTCCCTCAGAAGTTGGTGGAGACTAAACTAGACCTAAAAGAGATTGAATATTGGACATATTTTTTCAGGTCAAGAAAACCAAAAACACCAAAATGAATGGCTCCAAATCAATGCTAGAGTTGCTCTGCATATGCTGAACATGTTAACGGGCAACTGCTAAAAAGTTAAACATATCAACTTAAAGGGTGACAATAAGTAAGTATTGTGTTTTATAGCTTGAGTCAAAAAATCAGTTAATGTAGATTTAAAGTCATATTGAATTTTTTTTTTTTTAAAAGTGTGTATCCCATGACAATGCATTTATTGTTTTGCTATCATGAAAAAACACTGCTGATTCTGCTGATTCATCCTGCAGTTGGCAGCGTAAACATACAATATATCCAATCAAATGTGATTTTGTGGGAACAGGTGTCTAAAGTTTACGATCCTAAGCTAAAGGAATACCTGATCATGTAGATGTTAATGGTCTCCAAAGCTTTTCTAATGGGGGGGGGGTATCTAATTCACTGCGGTTGTCCAGAGACTCCATCCTTGCTACACCATGCATGTTTAAGCAATCAAATCAAATCCCTGAACAATTTGATCAAACCCCTCCTTTAATTACATTTTGCTCACATATTCATTTCACTCAGAAATACAATATGTCCCATAACAGAAGCCATTTAACTATGCCTTTAAGTTGACAACCACAATGTAGACATCCTCGAGGGCCAAGTTCAGGAAAGTGGGGACATTTCAGCCTGTACAGGAAATATGTAATATTATTTATAGTTATTTAAATGTGATGTAATATTGCAGCTTTAAATGAATTCTTTGTCCCCTATAAGACTACTGCTGGTGTCTCTCCTCTGGAGTAGCTTATGCCACACTTACACACCCCTGCATGGTATGATAGAATGAAGTGGTAATTGGATTTCCATCCTCGCGCTGAAATCCGATAGACTGCTGCCAAATGTTCATCTCTTATCTACTTGTCCATCACTGCCGAACAGCATGAAAAAGCAGGGATGAAGAACACCAACTAATCTGGTGGTGGTGCTAGTTCTGGAGCACCGCTGCTCTTTGTCACATCATGGAGCTCATTCAGCACCATGTGGCTTACCTCCTGACTAAGCAAAGTTGGTGTGATTTTATCCAGATGCTACCTGCCAACTGATGGTGGTCTAGCCTTCCAATTAAATAACGGCTTTATCAAAACACTGTTCTTTCCCCTCCCCATCAAAGCGGATTAGAGGATTTGCTCTGTTTACCTTTAGAAAATTACCTGTCACGTGTTACACAATGTTGCCATTTTCTAAATTGAATTTAGAATGTGCAAGTGTATATGGTCATTTCCTCAATCGTCTAGGCTGATTAATGATTTGGAGATGCCCTCTTTTCCTCGGACAATTTGACGTCTTCGTCTGTTGATATAGATTTATTATCAGATCTGACAAAGCCCCATTATTCAGCATCACTCCCCAGAACTGACACAGTAGATCTGGCACCGAGGCATAATGGACCACAAGCATCCATTAGGACCAAAAGAAGGGAGGGGCAAACACAATGTCTGACAGCTTGAGCTTTTGAATTTAATTAAATGTGTCACAGGTTTCTGCCTATTTATGACCTGGATGGAGTAATAAGGACAGATTGTAAGTCCAGCGACCACAGTGAGAAAATTGACCTCATACATCTCCCGCTGTGAAATGAGCGCTACATATTTTCAAAATGTGAGCCCTCGGAGATGGGGCTTTAACAAGATGCCAGACTTGGGATATAAATTGTTCAAGAGGAGATAAGGTGGGTATAAAAATACATTTTGCAGAATGGGTTTTGCCTGTCAGCTCCTAATAACGATATTGTTATTCTTATAAGAAATACAACTTAATTTAAGGATTTACATAAGACATACCTTTAAACTAGAAATCTGGAGCCAATTTTAGTGAATAAAAACAACTAAAATCCAGAGTCAGGTCACACATTTGTGATGTCCTAAAACAGTACTAGAAAGCTGCTCAGACAATAATAAATTTGAGGGAGACTTTATTGATCCGTACTAGATTTGTCTGAGCATTTGTAATGGAATGAGCTTCATTTCTGGCAGTGATAATCAATCTATGCTGAAAAAAGTACCCATTAACCAAGCAGATTCAGAAGAACCACAAGTCTCTGCTAAAAAATTGATCTGTCCTAAGGCATACAGGCTGAATAATGCATTTGAGGACTGATAATCATTCATGTCTTGTTTAAATGTTACGCAATACCCTAAGTAGTGCAATTTGACAGTAAAATATGTTATGCTTTATCTATTTTTGTTACATTCTGCTGCACGTCAAAGTTAAGACATAAGTAGATAAAAGTTTCCCTTCAAGGCCTTCAAGTGTCAGAAACAATTACAGTCATTTATAAATAGCAATGAATAAGATAAAGAGGGTGAATTTAAGGAAGGATCCATGGACCCATTGAAGACCAGATTCAAGCATAATGCCTGCTTAAAAATCTTACAAGCTCTGTTTATAACGTGTCTGTTTAATATTCACCCCATTTAAGGCTTTCAAGAGCACAATTGAATCTGTCACCATCATGTGATGATTACAAGGCTGAAAGTATGTGGACTCTCAAACAAAATACTGTACGTGGACACCCAGACGCTACAGTCATATTTGAATGTTGAACGTCTAATTCCAAAGCCATTGGTATTAACATACAACATCCTCGAATTTTCTCAGAGATCTTTCAAGAGGATTTTGAAACCTGATTGCGGGGATTTGCTCCCATTCAGACACAAGAGCATTAGTGAGGATGACCACTGATGTTAAGTGAAAAGGCCTGGCTCACAGTCTATGTTCCAGTTCATCCCAAATGCCAGTGCAGGCAGGTTCTTTCACATCCAAATGGCAAAAACATATTTTTTATGGACCTTTGTGCACATCGTCATGTTGAGAGAGGGAAGGGCCTTACCCACACACAATAATTTTCCTGGCACCACTATGATCTGAAATTACAATGGTAGCTGAGAGAAAAGTTAAAACTGTAAAAGAAAATATCCAAAAATAAAAAGAATGTGACATCTCAGAGTAGTGTTTTGGTCAACTTGCAGCTTAACAAGCCACAACTTGAGTCTCTATCATTCAGGGACAGCATTAGTCACTGAAAACTGTGGGTTGTGTATCTTGTCATTTTATTCTTGCAATTCAGAAACTGCAGTAACTTGTTTGCTACCACTCCCCTGACAGGAAGACACACTAAATGGAAAGCTATCCACAGCCTCACACATTTAAACAAACAGTGTGCAAATTTTCTCTTTTCAATAAGCCATAATGTCCATTTCAGGCAGCTACTTTCTGTGTTTATTTTGGGTCAGACTCAGAGCCCAGTGTTCATGTAATTCAAATTCAAGTAAAAATCATGTTTATTTGGAAAGCAAGCTGTAGAAATTGAATAATAAAATTGAATGCCTCAAATGTTGAGGCATTCAATATGCCTCAACATTTATTCCTTTAATTGGAAAAGAGGGTCCTAGCCCAAACCATGAAAGACAGTATGTTAAAAGCTCATGCATACATACATTTGATCATATAGTGTGTTAAAAATTGTGTCACCTGGAAAACTATTGCAACATTATATATATTATATATATTAAACATATTTTTAACCCATTCTGACATAAGAGAATCTGAGCTTAATGTAGCAAGGGGTTGTTTTGCTGTTGAAACAGTATGATCAAACACACTTTGAACATTGCTTGAATTTGTGCAAAATGCAGCGTGTAACTAATCAGATGTATGAACAATATCTGTAGGATTCTCTTATCTATGAAGATGAGAGTAAGCACGTTATGTATCACTGCACTGAGACTCAGATAAAATGGAACCATTGTGAATAGATTTACTTATTTAAAAAAATATCTGTACCGTACATAAAGATGTTCAGCTTCCTACATTTTACTGATGTTAAGTAAAATAGAGCAACTGTCACTGCATCCTAATTTTGGACGTTTAGCAGAAATAAAAAGTTGGAATGACTATAAGTTCCTCAATAAAAGAGATTTACTCTACCGTCACATTGGAGTACTTTCTGCTCACACCTGCGCACGTAGAGATGTAGTGTTATCAGTGGCTACCAAGGTAACCCGCTTCCGCTGCCGAGGGCTCTGAAAGGACCCGGCAGCGCTCATTAATTAGACATGAAGTGACGGAAACAGCAGCAACATCTGAGACCACCAAAGACAACAGGCAGAGTCAAGTTCAGCCTCCCACGGTAATTTCAACTAAAAATAGAGCCTCAGGAAGTTTTCAAAGAGATTTCTTTCCCTTGTTTATTTAGACAAACTATCAGAATCACTTCCACACATGACATCCTCATCTTTTAATATATGGAGGCTAATTTCTGTGCACTCCGAGGAAGGCAGTAATGAAAGGAAAAGCCATTAGCTGTGCATATAAGAAGCATCTCCCAGCCTCTTTTTCTGAGCAGACAATCATCCAGAAATTAGAAGTAGATAATGTTTAGAGTACAAATGACAGTCCATATTTCAATGGCAGCAGCCCAACAGAGCATTTTAGCACAATTTGATATTTGACAGGACCCCGTCCTGTAATGGAAGCCTCGTGTTTCAGATGCATGGGAGAAAATCACAGCAAGACAGGATGTGGTCAGCAGTCTGAATGTCAGCTACAAAAACAAAGATAAAAGACAAAGTAGCCACAAGTTATCAACTTGAGTCAACACACATTTTTGGAGCGTGCTGCCAGGTGAAACACAAATACTTCATCTTATGAAATTATCACCTTGATTTAAACGCAACTTTATATATTAAAGTCAAAAGCACCCAGTGGGAACTGTGCAGAATCCATTGCCACATCCAATGTATATTAAACAGCCATCATTCAGTGCTCAGCTGAAAACAGCTGCAGGCAAAAGACGGCGTTGCAATGATCGAATTACTTTCTTCCGCACATCCTCCACAATTACAGTACAGCTGCCTCCCCAAATCAATGGGTATGTTAATAAGTAAACTATGTAATGCTACAATTTAACTCCATTAGACTGAAACTAACAGAAGTCGCTGCCTGAGCAGGACGGCTAAGTGGAGCTCCAAGTCCTCAGGTGTTTATTACAATTTACGTCAGATATTTAGATTTGAGAAAGTAGGTGTCAGTGTTTCTTGTTCCACGTAAGAAAATGTTAACTCTGCAGGGAGCAGAAAAGACAACTCAAGGCACACTGCCATGTTAAAGTACAAAAAAATTCCAAAAATTAGGCAGCATGATTTAGGCCCACTTAGTTTCAAATAAGGGAAATCTTGATGCTACAGCATTGAATTATATTTCTGACAATTGTGTGCCTCCAACTTTGTGCATAAAGAACCTGATTGGCCAGCACAGAGCCATGACTTCAACCCCACCCAACACCTTGTGAGCCAGACCTTACCTTGCTGTCTCTCCCGACATCAGTGTCGACCTAACTAATGCTCTCCTGGCTGAATGGGAGCAAACCTCTGCAGCAAGGTTCCACAATCCGGTGGCAAGTCTTCCCAGAAAAGTGTTATAGCAGCATTTCAATGCCCATGGTTTTGGAATGAGATCATCAACAATCAGTTACGGTGGGGTTTTGGTGTCCGCATACTTGTGTAGTATGTAAACAAGAATAAGAGTCTGCAGACAGGCTAGTGGCCCTGTGGGGTTGTATTTAAGGGGCCAGTATACTCTGTCAGAACTGCATGTTGGCTGGTCAAATTTCTTCGGAAACCAAATAAATCAACATTATTATGTGCTAAATACAGAAACGAATAAAGAAAATATACAATAGATAATTATTCAAGGGGGCAGAAAATAGCACCTATATTTTATTTAAAGTGTGAGAAACTAAAAACCTTTAAAACGTAGTTTCAAAAATATTTCACTATAACATTTAATATATCCACGACCAATGAGGCAACAATCACAGTTTAATTTCAGAATAAAGTGACCTATATTGTTACGGTTTAACACCAAAAAACTAATAACCTGCTTCGTCGGGACCGTGAGTCCGGTTTGATCAGATTTGATCTGACAGTGGTCTGGCAACATAAACAAAAAGCCTCGCAACTCTCAACTGATTTTTATTCAAATTTTGCGAAAACCCTGATTGGCGCATGGAAGTTTGTGACATCACCTTTTTTACAGCTGAGCCCCATCCACTTCGAACCAGTGAGAGGAACACAAACAGAAGCGCAAATAGAGAAATCTGTCGTGTGAAATGAGAAAATTTCCTGGCAGAAAATGTGATATTCATATAGAACACCATAGCTTGTAGTAAGACGATGATTGAGAAAGTAGGTTTTAAGGGTCTTTGATATCATCATTAATGCCAGGATATACTGTGGTGTTCATCTTACAAATCCCTATGGGGCAGTCTTCTCAGCCTCAATGAGCATGGCTTTTTAACGATATAGGATCACTGAAATCTATTTTTAGGACACCTCCGCAGCTTGACGCAGAGCCACATCTCTGGTCAAAATATCAAATCAAACGGCCGAATAAACGCCAAAGTTCCACTGTGACACTTGTAACATGAGAGTTATTATACACAAACACCTCGGCGCCACACTATGTCAGCCGTGATGCTCTCATGTGCTTGAGTAAGAAAGGCGTGCTTAGCTTGCATGCATAATTGATTGAGTCACCGGGTTAGATGAAAGACAGAAATGCTGTTGTGAACAATGAGAGGCGGAAAAAAAACAAAACAAAAAAAAAAAACGTTTCCCTTTGGCTGGGCCCTAATGCGAAAGGAAATGGACTGCCACTTATCGCAGATGTACTCTTATGGATGTCTTGTTCCTTGGGCGAAGCCGCTCCAGCTGTTGTGAAAATGGATAAACAATGGTCAAAAGGTTAAGAGAGAGGATTTATAAATAGGACTGCATATGCAGGGGATTTGAGCATTTGCTACATTTATTTGATAAAGAAGGGCTATGTTTCTACAACATCTTGAATCTATATTCGGTTGCATCTTATTCCTCATTCTGGCTCGGTCTGTTGTGGATCACTCAAATTTAAAATGTCAAATAAAGCCAGAAAAGACAAGGAATTCTGTATACCGTCTTTGACTCCAGTATTTTCTTTCTTCCTTTCTTTTTTTTTTTTGTTTCTGTGTGGTTTTCTTTATGCTTTGGTAGAAAAAGGAAACACTTATGACGTTTATTGACAATATAACCTGTGATGCCTTTGTAAATACATTATAGCAATTTACTGTCAGACTTTGCAGTGATGTAGCTGTTTTGATTTATGCACAGGTATCAGAATAAAAGATGACAGTGTGATGCTCCTTGCATTTCTTCCACAGACAAAATTGTCACAATACTTAGATTGATAAATGACTTGAAATATCTTCCATAATTGGGTTTTAAGCTTTTTATGGGCCGATGAAGGTTTACTACTGCAATGTATGCCTACTACACTGGGCTTTCCTTCCACCTATGGCATTTTGATGTTGTGATATCTTGGTCATTTGAAAGGATTTCTGTTTTTTGAAGTAATAAAGCACCACAGAACGGTTCATCTTTCTCTGCTTCGTCCCAGAAACTTTCATTTGATATTTTATTGAAGCTCCTTTATTGCTACTCTATGTAATCTGTCATCTTCTGTGCCCACCAGCTCTATACAGTCTGTCTGTAAAATGCTGCAAAATGGATTGTGGAGGCAAGTTAGACAGACGGCTACTAGAAAATAACTCTCAATAGCATCCAAAAGTTGAGCCAGCTACAGTTTTTTTATTTTCCCATTTTTTATTTTCCTTCTCAGGTGGTTGCGTCTGGTACTTGGCTGCAGAAAAATTGGGAAAAAAATAAAGTTGCTGTTGTATGTTATTTTTTTATCGTTCTTTGGTAAAAGTAGAAGTGGAAAATTGGGTTTCAAAAGAAGTCACCCATTCTTGGAAAAAAGCAGTAGTTTCTCTCATGAAATGAAATGAAGAAATCATCTTACAACATCTGTTCACAGCAGTGATGTTTTTACTGTTACACACTGCTCACTGCTTCTGACTGATCTTCAGATAGCCTTTTGCAAAACAGACGCGGAAATATATTTTGTGTTCCGGTACTTCACTCGACATCTAACAGTAGGGCCAGATTCAGCTGCTATGTGTCCTTGGGGCACAATAGGAGCCCCGGCGGACCCGCCATTCCTCCTACTCTCTGTGTCCTTTGGAGGTATGATGCTACCGTTGAATACTCCTCAGGTAGAGTGCACACAGCAGAACACACATGGTTGCTTAATCATTTTTTGCCTTCAGGTTTTTTTGTGCCGGTGGTTTGGGGTTTATTTAAGAGTATAAGCAGTGTAAATGTAAAAACAACTAAAGTAATAAAATAAATATTACAACTACATTTTGACACAGCCAATTCCAACCATTCTTGAACTTGTTATACGGAGTTCTCTGCCGATTTTAGCTTCACTTGCACTCAAGGCACTGGCGATGAGAACAAGTCCTCACTGTTTGACTACACTTTTCCCAATCTGTGTTCGCACCGAAGAGAGCATCCAAGCAAGCAGACAGGCAGCTGTCTCAGAGGGACTCTGGCTTCTTTTCTTGCTGATTCTCTCTGCTAGGATTTTCAAAACAAAAGCCCACGGCAATCAGTCAGTAGAGACTAGGAATCAATGCTTTTTTGTCCAATAATTTGGTACCTATCCCTCTCTACTGACGTCTTCATTACTCTACCATTAGTGAAGACAACATAGCATCTCCCAGTGGTTCGTGAACTAAAATATATAGTAATATTCTTTTAAATCATGGATTGTGGATGGATCTTGTAGCACAACAGCAGTAGAACTTTTACAAGTCTGTTATGTCTGACCTGTGCAAGCCATCATTTATCCAGTTCCAGGGGACTCACGATCTGGACCGCGGACTGACACGCCGCAGGATTCAGCTGGTGTGCAGCCAAAGTGTTTGCTTGCCCTATACAAACCAGGGGAGAGGAGACACTCACCTCCACAGAGCATTGCCTCTTTCCTGGCTTCACTTGAAGTATTCTAGCACCATAGCTCTGAGTAAATGGAAACAAGACCTGCCCTTGACAGGTAGTTTACTTAGAACTATGAACCATAACAGGTTTGTAGTCGCATTGGGCAAGCAGTCAGATACGGCTGAGACTGAGGCAGGAAATATCAGGCAGGCAGAAGGTCATATACAGTATTTTACATATATGGTATTTGCTGCAGGTAATGACTTTTCTGTGACATTGTTTTTCATTTGTCTCCAATGTTTCTTTGTATTTTCAAATAACAGAGAAAAAAAAGTTTGGAAAACACTTAGTAAGATTAAAATCATAAAAGATATTATGAAACAGCCAATTGATGTTATAAAGTCAGGGTTATAGATTGTCACAGCATGATACTGATGTTTTGGGTATACGGCTGTAGGTAGTTGAAATACATGAATAGACCTGTGGCCCTGAGTTTTGTTATCATATCCGAGTTCAAACACTCCCATCTTTAAGTGCCTTCAGTCATCAGATAGAAGTTTAAAAATGAAAAGCTGTTTTTCCTCAGTGCAGCAAAACACTACATATTTTTCCAAATAACGAATACCTCAAATAAATACATTATTTGTCAGAAACCTTTTGCCGAGTGATGTTATGGTGCACTCTGTGACCCCATTTACCTGGTATTAACATTAACAGCGCCTTGGCTGACTGGATCGTAACCACAAAGTACTTAACCAAAAGGTATAAATGCACTTAAGACACATTCAGGGTGGAGACTAATCTAACCAACCAGACCACCTCCGGAGGTGGTCAGGGACACATTCGACCATGCTAACAATAAAATTTAAGAGGATTGTTTCTCAACCCCACATAGCACAGCAACTTAAACTAGCTGTTCAGACACTAACAGTGTTTGTCGGGATAATGTTTAAAGAAAAACAAAAGCGATGTAGAGTTAACTGCAAATGTTAATGAGAGGACATGATGTTTAGGACAACCTGCTGAGGGAAAAGTCAATGCCAGGCGTTAACATATCAGTGACACGTCAGGCCAATATGAGAAATTGTGGTCTGGAAACGCTAGAAATACACTATAAGATTTTGACTGCTGTTAGCAGATTTCCCCTACCAGACTTTAATAAAGACAAATATGGTTCTCTACAGAACCATTTTTACGCTCAAGTGGAAACTATTTCATTTTACGAGTCAACTTTCCAGTCTTCATGCTGCTAAAGGCAAAATTGGATCTACTTGCATCCATTGACTTTGTACGTATCTGCTTCACTTTCTGTGGGAAAACAGAATGCTTAGAACATACTAAAAAATCCAATGAAAAATACTAAAAGGTTTAGTTCTTTCTTTCAGTTTTGTAGACTAAATCTAACAAAAATCAAATGACAAAAATGTGACAAAAAACTTTTCTAACTTACATTTTTATCAAATGAGAGGTACAAATCTTAACACAGGTCCGTACCAAAAAAGTTGTATGGTTTGATACCCAGCCCTACTCCTAAAGAAAATAATAATTTCACAATTGCTTAAGACCCCTCATATATCTCTTCAGCCTTTTTGTGAATATCGCAGCCTATATCATTTATTTCATTTTATTATAACTCTCTGCCCCTCTTTCAGTTCTTTCAATTAGTCTCTCCTGACTGAATGGGATTTTTTTTTTGTGGAGTCCCAAAGCATTACTTAGATTTACAGCTCTATTATAAAAAAGTTCCTCTTAAAATATCAAAAACAAAAACCCTGCAGTAGCAGTGGTAACTGTCATCACAGGATGAAATAAAGTAGTGAAAAGCTTTCTCCAGCTCAGAGCATAATAACTTCCAATTTTAGAGATATTTTCAATAGAGTTAATATAGGACTGACTGAAAGAAAGAAAAGATCAACTCTGCCAATACCTGTGTCAAAACTTCTCAAGGGCACTTAAAGGAGGTCGAGGCAATAAGGGACTATGTACCCATTTTCTTCTCAAGCTAGACCTTTAATTTACTGACCGGTACTAAGATAAAGAATTTCCTTTGGTCCACTGCCTGCTAAACCTTTGACTCTTAAGTGTACGGCAATCAGTGGTTCTTAGAGGGGAGCATCAATCTAAAAGCCAACAAGCCTTAATGCTAACAAAATGCCAGCTGGATGAAGAACGTGCACTTGGCAGGTTGTCAAGAAAGATTCCAGCCCCAAAACACTCTGGGCAACAAAAGCAGCCTTTTCTGTTGATTCTGTCTAGTTGTGGGTTATTCATATCAAACTGTGGGACATATATGCACCTTCCCTGTCATCAGCAAAGGCTGACAAGCATTATCATCGATTCAGAATCCTTTTTCAGTATGTCAGTGTGGATGTTATCCTCTCTGCATCCGCTGCCCAAACCAGTTAGCCTCTGGAAGCAAAATCAGGGGATGTTACAGGAACTAAGAAGCTGCCATAAAATTAGATCAACACAAAACCCACATCGAAATCTGGCTGCAAATGTTGTTTGTCTTCCATGAAACCGAAACTCATTTTCAAGGTTTGAATCAACAGCTTTTGAGAGAAACTGCTTCAGTAAAGTATCTGCCTTCAGGAATGGAATATTTTCAGCCAGATGGTTAGAAAGGTCTCTGAGCATTCTGGGAATATCTTTAGAATAGCTGTAAGATTGGTCGAACAATCTTCTGGGTCTGAAGATCTCCCTGTTTTTTATTTTTCAGAAAATCTAATGCTTAGCTCAGTGACTGGGCAAAAAAATGGTGCATGGCTTGTGAAGTTCCTTATTTCTTGGATGTTTTGATGTTTTTTTCCACTTTTTTTAATGCTGCTGTTAGGGCTGTGGGATATGACAACATACACGTTTCATGTTATGCGCTATCATTTATTTTGTTGTGATGCAAATCACACTCTTTACAGCAATATTTTTCATCATTCGGACGAAGCTTTGTGTTCTTCCACACAGATGCAGGCAGGAAATTTGAATGTAGGCAACACAAACAAACATGGAGGAGATTGAACGTGACACAAAATGGGGTAATTCCAAACAGAAGAAGGACTCCAACCGACTAAGGCAAAACAAGGAGCTTTGACCTAAAAGAGGGGCTACTGCTGTCGCATGGATGTGATTTGGGTATGAAAAGTCTGACCAGAAAACTTTACTTTGTAATTTGTTGTGGCGACCGGTCTAAGGGCCCCACAACAGACTCAAACACCACTAACTTCCACCTACACAAGAATCATGTCAATCGGTGCGGGGAGAGTCTACGGATGAGAGCCACAGAAGTACACTCGAGTGCACAAAACAAACCCCAGACTCAGACGTTGCAAGAGGCTTTTGCCTGAGGCAAACCATATGGCAAAGAATCACGAAGATGGAAGGAGTTAACAGCTTGAATTGCAATTTACATCTGCAAAAACATGGCCCCCATTTCTTGACTTTGTCAAGTTTCATGAGTTAGTGCTAATAGTTATATAAACTATTTATCATCAAATTTACAGAAAACGTGCTATATCATGATACATATCATTATCTGGATATGAAATATTGGGATATCAGATTTTGGTCATATCGTACAGCCCTTACTGCTGTGAATCTTACCACCGCTGATGTCCTTTCAATTCTACACAGTTAAAAAGATTTTTGGTGGAGTTTTCCTTTAAAGGGGGAAGAATCCAATCTGGAGCACATTCAGTGTGACACTTCAAGCATCTGGAAAAGTCAAATTGCCTGATACTTTCTTCTCTTTCTTTTTTTGACACACATCCCCTTCTGTTACCCGATAATAGGATAATCGAGCTAGGATAGTGACATTTGAAAATGTGTTTCTACTAAAACTTCAGTATGTGGCCGATATTAACCTTTCTCAGACCTCTGACTTGAGCTTTTTCAGGAGAGTATTCTCTTCCAAAATGCATCCATAAAAAATATCCCATATAATCTCTCACCAATTGTCCCTGACGCCTTGGATGGATGATACATTAGTGCTGAGATTGTAGATGGAGTTTGGAGGCTGTGGGGGTTGAAGAGCAGTCCATTGCCTTCATCCATTAGCTTAATGTGTTCTTTTCCACTCAACAGACGATCCCCTCTATGCCCTCATGACTACTTTGTCATGTGCTCTTCTCTTTTCAACTCTGTTGTGTTTGGGAGATGAGAGAGAAAATATCGCACTGTAATCAGAAGTTATGCCTCCTCAAACAGCCAAAAATGGGACATATTCCCTTGTATCATTCCCTTTCTTAATGCCTCCAAGGCAGACTGAGAAGCTACATAAATCTGGCTGTGTCACCGTGCATAGAGAGTGGATATACATACACTGTATCTTTGGAAGGTTTAACTTGATCCATTTACTCTGTCACTTGCACCACAAATTTAGCTTTCCACACCAACCAGTTTGATCATTTCCCCAGACATGGCTGGGCCATCATGACAAAAATGCAAATGATGAAGAATATATAGTTCTTATAACTGCGAAAATAAGTTTAGTGATGGTCACAGCATATCTAATCAAATAACAAAGCCTTTTTAAAAAGATAATAACTTTAAGATTAAGATAAAGGCAAAGCAATAGACAGACAACTGTAACAGCAAACAGTTTGTAATCGAGACAGAAATCCACAAGAGTATAAATGAATGAGGTGCTGGAAGAGTCCAAAATGAGAAAAGCTTAAAGTTTAAATGAGAATGGAAAAAAATATTAAATTAGTCTGAAGCAATTTTAGTTATTACAGACAATCAGGGGTGACAGATGCATGTCAAAAACCAAAAACAGAAAAAATAGGGGACAGAAATAAACAAACATAATTTTAAGGCGTTCATTTTGTTGTACAACTTAGTTTTCAATTAACAAGTAGTATCTGTATGTCCCATTTCTACTGGGACAAAATAATGGCTGATTCTGATCCTGCATTGGCTCATAGAACATTAGAAGCATCCTCACCATCCACTGTCATCCAGTGGATGTATCACTGTGTTTGCTGGCATCTGCGGCAGCCACAGCAGCATATGCCTCACAGCTGTCAGGGCAGCTGAAAGGTCCAGAGCTCACTGCTCCAGGTTGTAAATATACAAACATGGGATGATTAGCCATGCAAGGGAGAGACATCACACATTTAACGATATAAGTGAGAATATCCTGCTGACTATTCAAACGTTACTTACATAAGGAGCTCTAATTAAAGATGCAATCAAATGTGTGTAAATGTGAACTATATTGCTATACTAAAAGGGAACATGGTTTTTGGTTGAAGAAATACTGTAATCAACATGGGTTTCTAAACCTGGTAATGAAAACAGATGAGATGAGAACGCTTTGGGTTGAAAAAGGTACGCCACGAATTTAGGAAATTACATTTCCTACAAAACTTATTTGCTGTTGCTATTTAGTTGTACATAAATGTAATTTCTAGGACACAGGGTTGACTACCTTCTGTAATTCAATGCAATCTTTCATTCAGCATTTCTCTCTTTTGTCTTTCTGAAAAAATTCAGTATGATCCTGGTGTTAACTTGTCTTATTCTAAGACAAATTGACATCCACTACAGCAGATGCTATTAGAAACTGAAACAATTACTTTGTACGGACAGAAAAAAATCTATCGCTCCTATGAAGATTTACAAGCGAGGCAGCACAGGTACTTTCATCATTGTAACTTTGCTTTGTTCTTATGCATAAAATTCACCAAATCTCTCTTTTAAAGTAATTTTCTGGGGGTTTTGTTGTCGTAAACTCAGCTCAGTAAAAACTTTTACAGTGTTTGCACTTCTCTTTCCTGCCATTATCACAGTCATGTCTGAGCTAACCATGACCCCTCAACTCACTCATGAACTCCCCTCCTTCGTCGAGCCGTGACATTTTTTCAACTAGCGCCACCATCGCATCAAAATTTCAGCATCTAGTACGCTGGTTTATGATCCATTACCTGCAAAACTGTCATTCCCCTCAGCTTCAGCTGTACTTTGTGTTTCGTGCTAATTAGCAAATGTTAAAATGCTAACACTCTAAGATGGTGACCATGGTAAACATTATAAATGCTAAAGGTCAGCATGGTGGCCTTGTCTTTGTGGACACATTAGCATGCTAACATTAGCATTTTGCTGAAACACCGCTGTACCTAAGTAAAGCCTCACGGGGTCGCTAGCATGACGGCTGTTAATATTTTATTTGGAATTCACTGATTAAAACTTGAAAAGCAAAGCAAGAGAACACACACCAGAGAATCTCTTCAGAAACCTCAGTTTTTCCGTTTTCTATGGAAACATGGAGATCAACTTTAAACTTTGGTCTTAAAGCACTGCCCTGAGTTCTCCCTGGATCCTTGTTATATCTAAATCAATTAAATTATATGTATTTGGGATTTTTAAATAGGGGGTCTGTCAGACAGGATTTAAGTGGAGACACTGCTGTCTTATGTGCCCCAGGCAGTGGACAGGCATCTGTAGTGTGTTTGTGTGTGCGTGTGGGTGTGCGTGTATGCGAGAGTCCACACTGTAGGAAAATTAGGATCTTGCTCAGGAGCCAAAGAGGCAGCTGGGGGAAAAGTAACACCCAAAATAACCCAACAGTTTTGTTGTGTAATTGCTTTCATTTGCAATTCATATTTGTGTGTGCGTGAGTGTGGGACTGTTTATTTCACAGGTGTCGCTAGTTGCAAAAAGAAGAGTACTTTTCTTCCAGGTCAGGTCTCTTCACTCTTCTGCCTGCCAGCATGATAATCAGGCAGTCAAATCTAGCAAATTCAACAACATGCACCTGAATGAGATGAAAGGGTGTTTTTGTTAAAAAAGGGAAAAGCAGACACGAGGGGCCACTTGTAGTTTGCAAGGCGATATTCATTTCATAGACTTCCAAGGGCTCTGTGAACTGTTAAACCCAAAACGACTTCTTGAAACATGTGAAAACTGATTTAAAAAAATCCAATACAGATACAATAATACTAAAATATGGATGGAAATTTGATTCACTTTTTTTCTTCTCTTAATTTATTTGAAGGGTTTCGTGAGCATAATCGGAAGCTAATTTTCTCCTTATTTTCATTTGTCGGAAGGTAATAGTATGCTGAACATCATCTTCTTGATGTAGGACATACTAAAATCTGGCTGAAAATTGGTTTAAACCAATCAGAGATGTGAAATTATCCATCAGAGTGAATCTTCAAATTCCACCAAAAAAGCTTCTGGACTATATTCATCAGCGTGTGTAAGAAAGCCTTGACACTTTTCATTAAGCTGAGCCATAACGCATCCACAAAATGGTGTCAGACATGTTTCGGCAAGTTTACAGTTATCTGATAAAACATTTAATTCTGGGATGATTTTAAAATTAAATATCAGTACAAAAGGATGGCAAAATAGAAGGACGACAAAAAAGGTCCAGGCCAAACTGGCACACAGTTAACTCAGTCCACATTAGCGCAGCATCACTGATGGCCACAAACAGCTGGCGACTGGTTGCTCCCTCCTCAGAGTGCTTGTTGTGCTCGGCCACTCCTGTTACTGCAGGAAATGCTGGTTATTATTAAAGTTTAATGTCTGTATATAAACATCAGATTGTTGTCTGAGCTGTTGTCTCTGCATTATTGGATAAAATGAAAAATACTAAAAAAGAAAGTCATGGTGAAAATTGGCAAGTTGCAATAATGTCCAACAACCAGTCTTCGTACTGTATAGGACAATACTATACTATAGATTACTCTTTAAGGAAAACTACTGTATAAAACACTATAGAAGACAGTAGGAACTACCAAAACATTCCTCCCCTCAACCCCTCATCAAATCGCTAGGGCAATTTTAGTCCTGTCCCAAAAAGAACAAATTCATCTCTTCTACTGGTATTTTTGCGAGTTCAGTAGAAATCAAGGTAACACTGGCATGCACTGCCACCAGGAAGCCGCCATATCCTCATTGTCTCAAGTCCAACACTGACTAAAGCTTTCACCTTCTCCCAACTATTCTGCTTTTATATGTTACCAAACTAACTTCCAGCCATATAAATATAAGAGTCGCAGCCGTAAATAGTGTTACACAGTCACCTGAGCACTGTGTGACAAAGTTTAGCTTTATTCAGTGCAGGTAGTGACTGACCGCCACATATTTTCCCCTCAGGTTTTACCCTAGCTGTGCCCGACTCGGCCGATGCTGATACCATCTCTCATACAGACTTGCTGCCATCGGCGCTTCCCGTACGTGCCGAACTGCGGCCCACTTTCCGAAGAATGCCAAAGAGACCGGGAGTTTCAGGGCTTGCAGGGCGTGTTCAAGTGCCAGAGTCAGACAGGCCTCCACGTTTGCTAGCTTAGCCTGTGGATATTACTCCTGATTCCTGCTGCCTGCGACTTTGAAGAGTTTTGCTGCTGCAGTTAAGTTACACATTCGTAGTGTTGTTTAATGTTTGATAACTTATCAACTTAATGTAGCTTGCAGCTTCATATTTTGGGAGAATAATGATGCAATATTCTTTTACTTCCACTTGATACAGGCATATCATTCAAGTGAGTCCTGCACTCTTCTGGCCTGAATTGTGCGCCCAATGCCGGAAAATCCTAAATACTCAGTACATTAATGGGTTCACACCCGGTATATGGGTATATCCCAAAGGGAAAAAAGCACTCAAACAGCCCGGCACTAGTTCCTGAGCCATTACACGCTAATTTAGGGAAGACTCTTGAAACTGAACTGCGTAGAAGTAAAGATCAGAACCATTACACTGACCTACTATCGAAAATGTACATCTTTATATTCTCTATTTGTGTTCTTAAATGCATGCACGTAATAATATTTTTATCCTACACTTTGCAGGGAATGAAGGCTCCCTTTGAATGAAATTATGATTTTACAATTGATCATTACGATTTGCATATTTATGCCGATTTTTCTGTCTGGAAAAAAATATTACTGTGATAGCACATCGAGAGACTGGCACTGATTGACTTAATGCAGAGAAGTACTGATCATTTATTTCCAATAAACCACAGCCAGATTTCTAACTTCCTAGCTGTATCTCAACACAAATTTAAAAATGCCTGTGTATGCCCCAGAGGAAGGAAGCAAGCAGCTCAATGCTTCTATCTAAGGTATGAGAAGCAGGGACATCCTCAGAGCCTTCTGAATCATCCGGGTCGAATACTGGATTCTGTTTTAAGCTGGAGGTGCTTTGAAATTATCCAAGGAGACTTGTCTGATCGGCAGGTGTGTTTGTTTGGAGGAGCTCAAGGATACTGAATTTATCTGACTGCTATATAATACAGCCGAAGCTCTTGAAAAATCACTGACACATTCCTCATTAGAAAATTAAGCTCCAAATTAAAGTTGGTTATTTGCAATACCATACTAAATGATCCACAGGAGAGGTGAGTGGTCTGTAGAACCTTTCAGTCCTGTTTTGTTGTTTTTGAATGTGCTCCATAAAGAAATTGACCTGACTTGAGTTTTATAAAACCTAAAGCAACTTCTGATAAGCTACATGTCACTGAGCATATTAAGAACAAATTCTTATTAAGAATTTTGTTGCCCTAAAAATTATTAAAAACCCAACTTTCTCAATTTTGTTTTGACTTCCCTGACACCTGATATAGTAAACGCAGTCTGTGCATCATGCTCGTGTGTTAGGCAGAGAGTCCCAGCTACAGCTGATGAACCTGAGTTCAAACCTCAGCAACCTGACCATCTGTCCGCAGGATGATCACCAGAAAATCACAATGTCACGGTAACGACAGCATCTGATGTGTCCGGTCTTCCTCCCACTGTAGAGCATCAGTGGTGAAGTAAAATCGTCTCACTGGTTCATTTGGCAGCTGTTCCGGAACTCACTCTGTAAGATCCTCTCAGCTCTGTGACCTTTAAAAAGTAGGCCACTGACATAAGACAAGCTGTGGTCCCCCACAAGCATGGAAGCCTTTATCAGCTTTTAAAAGTAGGGCTGAAATCCTCTGTCATATTTAAAATGTTGGTTGAGATCTCTTATCTTATCACAGCCAATACCTCTCTTTCACACTTCAAAAGCCTGCAAGCAATTTCTGCTCCAAGGACTGAAACAAAGCCACTCACCTAATCTTAAACCTTTTTGTCTATTGTGTGTCTATTAAGTTTTTGTTTATACCGGTGATATCATCTTCTGGGGAAAATATATTTATAGCTTAGTACTATATACTGTAGAGCAGAATCCATGATCACTATGAACATAATCGCAGAAAAAAAAAAACAGAAATATACTAGACGTGTGGACACTGGACTAAATAGAAAGTTGAGAATATGTCAAATTACATACACAGAAGGTTGACTTTAAGTCTTACAGTGGGAGCTATCTTGCAGTGTCCACTCTGTGCCTGAATGGCAGAGGTTTTTCACCAATCTGGCAGAGAACCTCATATTGTTCATTTTCAAGCAGCAGTCAGTGGTCTTATGTTTGTTTGATGCCAACTGGGCAAAAAAGCATGGGTATTATACTCCTTCTGCCCATCTGTGTTTGCCATCTGTAACATTAGATTAACACTGCAGTAGCATCCTAACTCTATTGTGCCTCCTTGCACTGGTGTCCTTGAAACCTTTACCATATTTTTTACTTATTTTGACCACTTAAGGGCAGCGGAACAAGCTGTAAATTCAACACTCACATATTATCCCCTTAAAGTTGATACAGCAAACTTGTTGGCCAATAGTTATTTATTTACACTTCCAGGTAACTGGAGCATCCTTAGCAAAAATTTGAAAGACTGATTATGTCAGTTCACTCCCCTTTTAGCTTGGTTTTTGTTCTCCACCAGCTCCTGAGGGAAATATCTGGCTTTTCAGCTGCTAAATGCTGCACTATGTTCACTAGCTAGTAGGGATGCACTGATCCAACTCTTTCAGTCCAAATACTGATACAGATACCTGGGCTTTGGGTATTGGCTGACACCGAGCACCAGTCCGATGCCAGTGTTTAATTCATAAGCTGTACGCCTCACTGTGTGGAAGAGACTGGGATCATGCTTTTATGTGTAAGGGAACATCAGGCTTAACTTAAAAATTGCTTACCTCACTTTGTAAAACAAAATGTAACAAATAAATACATGTATATAAATTTACTGAATTGTTATTTATTATCGCGTAGTAGTAGTAACCGTAGAACTTGTTGGTGTAGCAAGTAGTTGTATAATTTAATTAATGGTAACTACAGTACATATACAGTACAAATATATATTTTATTCTTTTCCTTATTTAAGATTAGAAACTACTGTACATGATATGGTATACCTTGCATGTAATGTTAGTGATGGTTAAGATTGGCGCAGTGATATTATGTAAAGTGAGGTATCACATTGTGGTCAGTTTTCAGTTGTCCTAATGTTGAAGTGAACATTAACGTTGACCAATTAACACTTGTTACAGCCCAATGTTCTTGCTTAACCCAAGACCCTAAAGTAGTTTAATTAATTGAGAATTAAGATTAGAGTTAACGCTAAGAATAACCAGTGTTACACCGGTGTTACAATTTGTGTAGTGTGCATCTTTTGCAGTTTTGAGTTTTGCCGGGGATTAACGAGCTAACTGCCTGTGCTATGACGATGTCTGTTTTTTTGTCTCTCCTTACAGTGGATTGCTCCTGCTACAAGCTGATGCTAAGTTAGTGATTTGGTCGATATACTATACTATAAAGCGGACTCTGTCTGACATTTATTCTTCAGGTTAACAACAAAGAACGGCATGTGAATAACAAATACTGGCACAGTAGACATAACTCTTTTTCTGCATTCTTTGTGAATATTCATGCTGCTTCTTGGATTTTTGTGCAGCCTGTGAACTTTTCTGCTTTTTTTACTGGCACACTGCTGACGCATAACCTAGTACACACACGTAGATGTAAACATCGAACAACATAGAATTGAACTGAATAGATTGGCCCCATAGATCAGCCCTATTGTCGCCAATACCAGCTGCTGTATTTGAGTCAGTATCGAACCAATATCCGATATCAGTATCGGATCGATGCATCCCTACTAGCCAGTCGCTAACTGTGTCTGTCTGCATTTGGTGCTGGATAGGTAGCATACGATGGGTTTATCAGGGATGAAAACCACCGCCTGTTATTGCTGGATATGCCATTGATGAGAGGGAGACAACTGCAGAATTTGGTAATTTTTCAGCGTGGGTTGCTCATTGTAAGCGACACCTACCATTAGACATTAGCTTTAGCTTTTATATTTTATCTGTATACACCAGTCAGCCACTATATTAAAACCAGTTACCAGTTTTAATATTCTGGCTGAATGGTGTGTGTGTGTTTATGTGTATAAATATATATATATATATACACATACACACAGTGAGGGTCCACTTTCTCCACTGGACCCCACGATATACATATATATACACATATATATGTACACAGATGGCCTGTGCGAGGACTGGACCGTCACATTTTTGGAAGGTACACTAAGTAATAGTTAGTAGCTTTAAATAAGTCTGTACTCACAAGATTTATTTAGAGATCAGTTGGCAGCATTCATCACACAATTTTCAGCTGCACTTCACTTCCAGCTCCTTCCAGCACTTGGTGCGAGAGAAACCCTTGGAGCTACCCTCAGAAATGCCTTCTTTATCGCCCTGCAAAATCAACCTAAACTGACTGATTTGAAAGCGTTATGTGTGATTAAGTGCAGCTATTCCAGCAGTTTTACCACTAAAACAATAATTGAACAGTTTCATGGTTGGCTAGCTCAACTAATTTGTGCTAGCATTTGTGTCATTCTTTCTGGTTAGAATAGAAAACGCAATAGTGCAATACTGAGTTCTTAGAGAGACGTTGCTTCAGTTTCCACACTCAGTGTTGGATACACACTGTAATGATTTAAGAAAACTTAAGAGAAATAGTCTACAAAAGCAGCATAAGCGTTTGTGAGAGAACATATATGTATATATATATATATATATATATACACACATACATACACGCACACACACACATTTACTGTATATATTATTAGTATGATCGTACTTTGATATAATGCCATCATGGTATTTCTTTTCCTTGTTTGAACTGTAGTTAATTTCTCTGCACTATTAAACCACCGGACATCTAAGGAAGGGGGATCTCCTTTTGAATTTCTTCTCCTGAGGTTTCATCCATTACTTATGTGCTATTTTTTCCTAGCCCTAGGCTGGATCAGGTCTTACTGCTGCTGTGTGCTTAAAAGCCATTGCACAGTGTGTGATATTAGGCTATAAAGATAAACGTGACCTAACTTGAATTTGGATAAAAGAATATTTACTTTACAAAAAAACGTTCACTCGTTTTTAATGTCAGGTTCCAATTCTGTATAAGTCAAGGCCATTAACCCTCAAATAGAATACGCAGAGTTTGTAGTATAAGAAAACATATGTGTTTATATAGTATGAGCTTGTCAACGCATTCACTTCTTTGGATGCCTGGAAGTCAGAGGGTACATGTTTGTGGGTGAGTATTAACAGTTTTGGTCTTGTTTCTGTCTGTTAGGTCTTATCAGGGGTTGTGCATTCTTTCACATAGAGTATTTTGTCCCTATAACTACAGTAACATTTACATTTTACATATTACACTTTTTGGGTAGTTATTAAACTCATTCCTAAGTGGGAGAAAAGCTAAATCACATTTCAGGGAATTTTCACCCTGGATCTTAATTCAAAATTGTATTTATTTTTTTTAGGAAATGCTAAAATGATTAGCATACTAATCGCAGAAGTAGTATTTAGGTGAAATGCTTACTATATATTAAAAAATATAATAAATCCCATATCCTTCAGGGTTTATGTCACTGTTACATGCAATTTGAAGATAAAATTATTTTTTTAAATGTGTGTGTATGTGTACCGTTTTTACTTTTTTTACTTTATTTTAAATTTTGGACTTTGAAGGTGAGGAATTTTCTCAGGTCTTTACTTTTCAAAGGACTACATGAGGGGTAAGACGTGGTCTTATGGTTAAGATTAGAATTAGATTTAAGTTAAGGTTCGGGAATACGTTATGTCAGTGAGGGTCCTGACAAGGACATAGGTTAGGGTTAGGGAGTGTGTGTGTGTGTGTGTGTGTGTGTGTGTGTGTGTGTGTGTGTGTGTGTGTGTGTGTGTGTGTCTATTAATCCTATTGTATGGATAACATATTACCAGGACAGTAAACAGTTCTCATAGTCATGTTAGGGGCTCAGTCTCCATCAGGGGACAAAAAAATTCCCTTCAGAAGGTTAACTGATCGTTTTAGAGTTCAGACTTGGGTTTAATGTTAACGTCAGAATTCAAGTGATTAAAGTGAGCTTAGAGTCGGGGTAAGTCATGTAGCAAATAAAGATAAGATAAGAAAATAGTCAATATGTCCTGACAAGCAAAGAAAAGAAACAAAACAACAACAAAAAAACAAGTATATGCCATATTACAGCCTATAACCTGCTGTCCTTACTGTGCATTTCAAGTCTTATTGTAGCCGAGCCTTTTAGGAGCACTCAGCCTTCTACTTTGAAAATACAGTGTTGAACATGATCCTTTTATGATCATGCAGAGCCGTCTGGCAGGTCCACTGAAACGGTAAAGATTAAGGTATAACAGTGTTTATAAATAACACCTGTATACTGAAAATGAACAACTTAGCTGGTATTTATGTAAATGTAGTGTCACATAATCATTTTCTTCCTGTTGCTATCTGAATGTGCTAGAAACAGACTTTACGCTTTTTCCTAATCCCTAAGTAAAAAGTCTCTTTAAAGGCTGTTTTATTGCACTAGTGTACATCACATTATTACTCGCACAGAATACAAAATGATGCGAAAGTGTTCCCTGGAAGCAGCTGAAGTCAGATTTATCCAGAATTGCAAACTGCATTGATACAATTGTTTACTTCTTATTTACTTTCATTTAAAATTCTGTGTTTTGATCAAACCATCAAAGAAAGTGAGACTGCATACTTAATTTTGTGCAGCTAATAAACCAGCCCTCACCACAAAGCTTTTTAAAGTGATGTACATGATTTACCACCAATTTGTATTCGTTTTCACAGAGGACTCTCTCTCTCAAAATTACTTTGATCTACGGCCTATTCCTTGCTCTGAAGGGGTCTGTTGGGTAAAATCTTTATTGAAAAAACAACAACATTTGAGACGTGCAGGTAAACATGGATTGGAGGAGAATTTAAGCGACAGATTACTGATTATATACTGTATAAACTAATCTGCCCAGTGGCATCGATTTGTACTGAAGACAGGGTTTGCAGATAAAGCAAGTACAAATCCAGAAACATGTAACAACTTTGTAAAGTAGTTTAGTAGTTTTAAATGCCACTTGAATCCTGCAGATTAGTGAGGAGATTACTCCGTCTCTGTGATTGCATAAATTGAGAAATCTGTGTAGGATGTGTATATGTGATGTTTTAATGCCAATTCACTGCAATTTTAATGGTGTTGTAATCACCCATCCATCCAATTTCTCCATCGTTATAACTCACTATGTTAAACTGTGTCCTTAATCACACGATTTAAATGCCACGCTGACTTCAAGCATGTTTATTAATAATCCAATAATTTATCATTTTCAGAACACCTATAATCTGATTGTGCAACATTTCTCCTTTTTCATTAAAACCAAATCAAACATGCTCTTACAAGATATCCGCCTAATTTACTGCTATTATTAGCCTATTAAAAAAAATAATAATCCTGAAGGTTTTCATCAAACCATGTGTTTGATACCGTTCATGGTCTGTATCTTTTCAGCAATGGCCATTCAGTGTATTCACGTTCTGTAATTCTCTATCTGGTAGATTTCATCGTTAGTGGCGGAGTCCACCGCACCTGCGCTGGATTTAATTTTCCTTCACGCGCAGACATTTCCCAGGAAACAATGCATACATGTAATCCAACGTTACTGTTGATAATTTTATGACATTTATATCAGCCTCACTGTTTACCGTTCTCTCTCCAAACACAGTATCAGAGCTGTATTAAGTTACTGCTAATGAGGCTGCTGCTTTACATTAAAAGTGTTTCAAACGATGAAACTGGGAAAGTCTGTTCAGCTGCACTCTAAACGGAAGAACTGATGCTCTTTTGTTCTATTTCTGACAAAGTAGTTGCATAAAGAGTGTTTGCTACCCCTAAAATTTGGCGACCTGTGGTATTAAACCAATCTCGCTGTTACCACCAGTAACCACGTGTTGCTAAATCAACCAGGACTGGAATCTGACTGAAAATTGAAGTTAAAATCTGAAAGCTAAACTACAAAATGAAAGCAAAATCCTCCAGATGAATTATGTTTGGATCAGAAAAGCCATTGCAAAGTGATAACCGTAGTGCTGACAGATATTTATGCGTTGTCTGTGTATCCACAGATTAATTATGTGATTTGTCTGGGAAGCAAATGCTACTGTGTCTAATATTTCCTACATGGGCCATTAGAAGAAAGCTAATTTTGCTCTGCTTTGAAACCATTCAGGATGATTCAGATCTCAGAATCCAGAATTCGTCAGCAGGTTGGAAGGAACTAACTCAGATACTGGTACTTCGGTTTTGTAAGACTGTCGTTTTCCTCTCCATTTCCACGGGAGATATGTCATTTCTTACTAGCCGCTACTGTTAGCAGCTTTGCAGACAGAGGTTAGGGATTTTATGCTTTTGCTTAACAGCAGACAGCTGTAGAAAAAACAACAGACAAGTAGAAAAAAATCATACGTCAGTAAACTGACTCTTTAATGTTATTTACACAATACAGTATCAAAAGTTAGCCACCATAAGCTAGTGGTCCCACCGGACCAATATGGCTGTAACAGCAAAACCCCTGAGTGTACTGAATTGTGCAAGGGTGAGTTATATTGCATGTGATTTAACTTTTTTATTTGTGAGAGGAAGAATGTGTTATTTCTTCTTTCAAGTTATATAGTCTCACAATATCAGATAAGCTCATAAATTACCACGTTAGCGATACAAAAATATGTATTTCCAATATTAGCTCTTAGGAAACCTAAAAGCTAACATTGGAAACCTGGGGGATTTACAAGAAAAAAAAATACATTTTGGCGATTTCCTAATTTTTGTAGCTAAATTTCCAGCTAATATTTGATTTTTGTTCCGTAATTACATTATGAATGTAGGACTTTCATGTGTAATGGGACATTTTTCACTCTTAATATCACCTTAACACAAGTAAACAGGAGAGCAAGACGATTTTGAGAATCAGTCACTTTGGCTTTCACCTCTATTCTTTTCTATAACAACAAACTTTTACCTTGGATGGGTTTAAAGATTCTGCCAGAAAACAGGATGAATGGAAACTCTTTGGTAAATCTAATTTTGTTTAGGTTGAAAGAGACTCCGGTGGGTGAGAAAAAAAAAAAAATCAGATTAAAGGCCTTGTTCCTTTTTAATGAAACAGGTTGTTTACTTTTACCCCTGCTAACCTGACTGGCATTTTTCAGAGGCCAGGTTTGTTGACTCAAAGTTTGCTTGTAAAGATTCAGTATCTGTGCTTTAGTTAGTGATAATGGCTGAAAATGTTGTGGCCATAAATTTACTCAGAGTCCAAGAAATCTGCATCCAGAAAATCCTTTTAGGAGGAGCCGAAAGGGCTGATGGATATCATCAAAACAATTTTAAGTGGGATCCCCTGTGGAAGGATCAGGCCTTTCTCACTAAACTCCAAGCACAAACAAAGGGCAGCCGGATGATATTCCATCCCCATAATACAAATTGGTCTGACTTTAATAGTTGATGCAAGTTGAAATGTGGGGATTGTTGTCCAAAGTTCTGTTCATCTGATAATGATGAGCAATTAAAGATATTGATGCTTTCAATGAAACCTTGGCAGCTCCACAGTCATAATGGTGTTTCACATCCAAAATAATAAGAGATCCAAAGCTGCAAACAGCAGCAGCTACAGCAATGTTTTCCCGGATTTCACTGTGATGTTTTTTTGAAGTTTTTTTTTTTTATGGGTAGAACCACTTATTGTTGTATCAATAATTTCAGTGGCATTCTTCACTCTCCTTACATATCCAGTCATACCACACTGCCATTAAAGTACACTTTTTTCAACTTTCTTTATACTCAAGTCAACATGAAACTCAATCACATTGTACCCACTGAACCGCTGACCTCGGTTTTATGCAACAAAACAATCTAGCAAGATTTACACAAAACATGACAAATGAAGCTATAAGAAAGAGAGCTTCTGTATTAAAAGCATCTTTCTGTTGAAATACAATTTGGGGAGTTCATGTGTTGAGCAAAGGCCATAATCGCTAAGGTATTCCCTTCCTACATTTCGATTTCATACATTTCTATATAGCTTAAGCCTTGTGAATTATTCTAGTAGGTGGTTTTATTATCACAACACTTTACAAGAACTGTAACTGTTGTTCAACTGGAAGTCTGCAGTGGTATCCGTCACTGAATAATACATTTTTCGTGCAGTCGAGCCTGCAACCAGCAGCAATTTATATTGCTTCGCAATCAACTTTCCCCTTTGGGTTTGACGGTATTTTCATTCCAAAATGTATAGAGCGAAAGCACAAGTCCAACAGTTTATTATTTTTGTTCAGCACAAATTTCTTCCAGCAGAAAATTAGGATTTGTCTACTCAGTTATAACCAAGTTCGTTCAAGTGTCACAGTTTTATCTAGCAGTAACACAGTAATTACTATAACAATTATTTACAACAGAAATCTGTTTTAAGGAGGTTTCTTACATTATTAAGAGTTTAGTCATTTAAGCAATGCTTTTGCCCCCTTCTGGCATAAATTGTTACTACTAGATGTGAAAAATTGACATTTGGACATTCATTTGAATCCATACACTTCTTAAAAAAATAAATCTCATCTTTCTAAAATCTCATTAAAAAGTGTCCCACCCACCCACACATCCAACCCTCCTGTTCTTCAGACAACTTAACACTTGACCCCAGTGGGTTTGCCTCTAACAACTAAGAGACAGGAGCAAAGTGAATGCATTAAATGAGATTTTCAGGGACTTGTAGCGAAAAATGACCGTAACATATCTGTAGTGGCTTGAAGGTACTGTTCATCAATACCAATGACTCGGTTATTACTTTCACCCGGTGTTTAGATTTCTGGCTTTGAAAACATGCTTTTCAATTTTAAAATTTCTGTTGTCACATTTTTTTCTCATTATCTGTCTTTTAGCGTACACATAAGCTGTGCCAGGGGTATGTTTGTGGATGATGCTGAAATACCTTCGTCACTCATGAAGTTCCTTTCCCTTGCACATCATGAGGACAATCTACTATGGGAACATTCTCAACCCTGTCCAGTTTATATGCTGTGTCCATGATCAAATACTATCACTGAATTTGGATTTAAAGGATGTTAAAGTGGAAGTTAGACAATTTCCTGAATGACATGTGTGTACAAGTGAGACTTTCAGCAACTCAGTTATGTGAACTGGAAATGTGGAAAGCCTCTGTGAATAATTAATGAAGCACCTTGACTGATGGGTAGAAAAAAAACCCAAGGCAGCACCCACTTTCTTCATCAAGTCACTGAGCAATAAACATTAGTTTGCAGTGCAACAATAAATAATCCTGCAGTTAAAATATAGATGCATGATCATAAGTAACAAAGAATAATTTTAAACTAATCTGGTTATTTCTCATCTGTACAAATTACTGGGAGGCCAAGACGTCATGTACAAAAGTTTTATTACATTTTTCACAGAATGTAAAATCATTTTAGTCAATCAGTTATTTATATATTAAACATCTTAAAAAGAGAAAAATATGTGCCCCGCCATCACACAACCAAGCCAAACCATCACTTGAGCTGACGTCTCTACAGCAGCCGCCCTAAATGACCAATCACTCCTTTATAACAGCCTGAGGAATGCAGTACTATTGCATTATAGCTAATTCAACCTGAGCTCACCATCCCTTCGATACCATGCATTAGCTAATGAGATTTAGCTGCTGACTACAGCTGCAGAACAGTTACAGATTTTACACCGGAGACTGACTCAGACGTCCTGCAGAAATAAATTAACTGACAGTGTTTCTGGAGGTCCTGGATTTAATGGCCCTGCCAAAATAATGACATCATACAAAAAAAAGGCATTTGTTATAGGCACCTATTCCAGGGACGAGGCGTATGAGGCCCAATTAAGAATAAATGTTTCATTTGAGATTAGAAAACGGATCATCAGTGATTTAAAAAAAAAAAAATCTTAATTGTAAATAGTCATTAGAGTTAGGAATCAGAAAAATAAAAGACCGTGACAGATTAAGAATCAGAAACTGTAAAAAAAAAAAATATAATAACAGCACAGTAATACAATATGAATTGGCAGTAATAAGTTGCACTGGGTATTTCAACATCTTGAAAATACAAAACATAAAAAAGGAAAACTTCCTCCAGCAGACACTTAAATGACATGCTGTAATGCACTTGGATGGATTTCGCCAAATGGAGTTGACCTGCTTGTGAATTGATAATAAAGTAGCTCTAGACGTTGGGTTCAGTTTCTGCAGTAAGACACTGAACCTTTACCTGCCCCTAAGTTGTACATCAATGTGGGAAACAGTCAGCTAAATGAAAAGTGAAACTTTAATCGTCAGTTTCCTAGACAAAAACATCTTCCTTTCATAGCTTCTTTTCCATCACATTCAACTGTCAATTTAGCCTTTCTATTGCACATATGTTTAATGTCAGCCTCAGTTGTGAGGTGGAAAAAGACCCAGGTATCAAAGGCCAATTTTGTTTAAATGCTGAGGTTAAAATCCAGCTGTGTGTAGCTCATGTAAACTGTATGTATTTAGTGAAGCTAGTGAACTGCTGCGCTACCACTTGCAAGACTGTCTGGTTTGGAGAGCTTGGAAGTTTTCATCCTTAAGTTAGAAAACAGGAGTTTGGGGAGAAACATTCAGAAACTACTGTTCTCTCCCTAATCACATACAACTCTGGACCTCAAAGGCCTTTAACCCCCATCATCTTTGTGGGGTGGTTTACAAGCTTTAACCAAAAACACTGTATAAAAAAAAAGTCGAAACGCTCAGAGTTCAGTCAGTCCTAGATTTGATGTCCTAGAGTTCCTCTGGCTGAAAAGGAGGCAGGCCTCAGTGTCAGTAATGCACAACATAGCCCTAAAAAAGGTTACATTAAGAGGCAACCTCACATGACATGTTTGTGGGGATCTTTATGTTAGACACCGATGGCAATTTTTCCATATAATAACTTTACAATGACCACCATGTCCGTTTTCTCTGTGGCATAGTGAGCTCTGGTGGGCTTCTGTGATAAGGTAGCAGCACCAGCGCCGTCGCTACCTGGAGGCATCAGGGATGATTCTCTTAAACCAGCGGCCCACGGCTACGTCTACTCTCAACACTAACGTGACCCCGATCAGCAGAGACACGCTGCTCACCAGGAACCCTGAGGCCTCAAACATTAACCTGGAAGGAGAAAACCGAGAAGATACAAGTGTTTAAACAATTCTAACTTTCCAACGTTTTTCAAACCTTAGAAATCTGTATTTTTTCTATGGTTTATAACCAAATGTTTTCATCTGAGCAGCAAAAACTGGACACTATATTAGCAGCAAATACTTTGCAGAATTAAAATGATTTGGAAACAAGTTATTTCAGCATTCACTGGACTGGGAATGACAAGCACAATATCATCAAATTAAAAAAGTATAATAATTTCAGATGTAAATATGTACAATATACACTACGGTGTAAAAGAAGACCTGTTTCACTAACGTGCATTGCCTCAACTGTACTGTGTCCATATCCTCAAAGGCCTTTACTGTCAGTGGGTTTGTGTGAGATGAGAGGAAAATCCATTTTGGCACTTACTTGGGTGCGAAAACCTTCCACACCATTAGGTGTCTCCTGAGGATAGCAGCCGCACAGACTGAAGCAAAGACCTGTTAGGAGTGCAGAGGTACTGAGTGGTGTGATGCGATACACATTCAAAAGGGGGAACTGAGCCAAAGAAATAAAAAAACAATAAAAATTGAACGTCAAACTAAAAGGGGTTTTGGTCCCAGCTCATTGATTCTTAATCTGAACTGCGTTTTTTAAATTGACGACCAAACAACAACAGATGATAATTGAGCTTCTCCTATGTGTGAAATGACACAGCCTGAGACATGTATTGGTCTATGGTGGCACCTGTGCTCCGTGAATAAAGAGGTAGCGTGTTGAGAGTTGTAGGAGAGCAGAGCTGAACTGTTGGGGGTTTTCTCTCAGTCTCATCTCCATCACAGCGTCCTCTCCTTCTTCCCCACAAGCTCTTCCTCCTCTGCTCCCTCGTGCCTCACACACCAGTGGCCAGAACAGAAGCAATGGACAACCCACTGAAGAAAATCAGACATGGACACGAACATTAACGCAGTGTCACGGTTTCATTTCTACTGTTGTGTTTACAACTAGGTTTTTTTTACCTTTCCAACTACCCTGGTACTTAACTTAAGATCTCTGGTGTGTCAAGTGTCTGCTCTACCAACCAAGATAAACTGAAAATCACGCAGCTTCCAGCTTCATTGAGGTATTATATACATGTAGCTGTGTCGTAAGTATTGTTTAGGTTTTTGGGGGCCAACCATCAGACTAACCTGCTGTGTATGTAAGGGGAAACACCTGAGAAGTCGTACATTCCATGACTGTAATAGATGACGCAGGGGCTTAGAACCATAACATAATAATAACATGACAAATTGAAGAATTAAATTATTTACTTTGTTTAAATGTTCAACCCACAAACCCACAATTTTAAGGTTGCAACTTTACACAAAGAAAAATTAATGATTCTATTACACAAAGTTCAAAGTTTAAATCTTTTAAATTTTTACTAATAGACTATAATTTTATTATATTATTATTTGATAGGAATAAAATATACACATTGATCATGTTTTTAATCATGTAGCCACAATAATAAAGGCATTTTAACTTTTCTACAAAGCAGTATGCCTTGATTTTTGGTGGGATTCCATTCACTTTCTTGGGGACAAATTTTACTTTGTTATATTTGAGAAAAAAGTGAAAATTGTGTTCAAACTGTTACCAGTGTTGAGCACAATTTGTTTTAAGAGAATCATATTTTTATGTGTGTTTTTTAATTTAATTTAAAGTTAGTTTAAGTACTTTTGTCTTTGTCTATTGCTAATTGTATATTCCAGATCTTTGTTGTATTGTACCTTGTCTTTTGTCAAAGCTGAAACTTTTTATATTTGAAGCTGCAACCGCCTAATTTCCCTAATCCACCTAATAAAGGATGATGACTTTTCAATCATATTAAACTCACTAGCAGCTTTTATTGTTGCTCCCCTGGTAAGATGGTTAACTACCTGCAAACAGGATGTGTGAGGCAAAGGTATTGAGGGTAACCAGTGAGGCGGGCAGCATGGTGCCTGTGTGCCCATCAGGGAATCCCACAAAGGCAGCACCCCACTGGATGGAGGGGAAGGTGGGAAGGTGACCTGTGGCATGGAAGGTCTGGGTGGCAGCCAGGGACCACATCACTATTGGAGTCCAGGGCACATTAAAGCCACCTGAGGAAACAATGGGAAGTGGGTGAACAGTGTAAAATCTCTTTTAGGACATGGAGCATGTCATTACTAATTACTCTCATGACTCAAAAAGAGACAGAGAAAGCACAAAAAAAAGATGTGTGATTTTGAACATCTTACCAGAATATGTTCCATGTAGGCCACTGAGCGTCGTGGAGGAGGCGTGAATGTGCAACAGAGCTCCCGTTTCTAGCAGCAGCAGGAGGAAAGACAGAGCCATGCCCTCTGGGTGCAGCAGCAGCATACCAGTTCCTAGCAGGCCACAGAACAGCAGCAGGGGGGCAGAGTATACAGTTCCCAGTCCGTAGGCCTCCACAGCAGGCCTGCTGTCCAACTCGCTGCCCCCACTCAGCTCTCCGTCGTCCAGGGAACGGCGCATTCGCTGGTAGATCTGGGGGATGAGGTGGTGCAGCTCGGCTTGGGGGCTGATGCCGGTGCTGGCTCGGTAGCGGGGTGGGGGTAGCGAAGAACCTCTGGCCGAAGCCGCATTCCTGGTCTTCACAAACACAGTGAGAGGGTCAAACCAGATCAGAAACAGTCCCAGCCCCAAGAGACAGAAGGCGACCCTGGGGAGAGCCAGCTGGGCCAGGCTGATCAGCTCAGCCAGATTCCTGAAGCTGTCCTCTGAAGTGGCACTAACAGCCCAGTGCAGACCCAGGCACACAGACAGCAGCGGTAAGATCCAGCGGGCTGTGAACACCGTCCCACCTGAGGAGTTGAGGTTACCGTAGTGGCGGAGGCAGCGTCTCAGCAGATATGTCCACAACCCCAGGGAGAAGACAGAGAGGATGTAGTGGAGGTTCTTCAGCTGGCTGTCCTGCAACCTGGAAAGAGGAGCAAGGAATGGCGATGGCTGGCAGGAGCCCTGCTCTTCCCGACAGCCGTGAAAGGACAGGGAGAGGTAGAGGCTGCCAACAAGGAGTCCTAAACAGGCTAGTAGGGTGCTGCTCTCTTTCCTCACAGTCGATGGAGACAAGGCTGGGGAAGGCAGAAGCCCAGCGGACTTCAGAGGGTCATGGCTGGGGGGTAGAAGTAGGCCATCCCAGTTGAGATGGATGGGAATATACAGAGCCAGAGAGAACATGAGGAATGTCACTACCCGGCCTTCAGCGATCACGTAGCTATCTGAGAGCAGGGAGGCACAGCGGAGGAGTGGAACCACGAGAGGGGGAATGAGGAGATGACGTGCAGTCGGCCAGCTAGCACATTTTGGAATTTTAGATCCATTCTTTGCTACAGCAGTGGTTTTGGATCCACAAGCGATCCAGAGGAAGAGAAGCTCAGCGCTGAGGGCAGCAGCTGCCAGGCACCACGCTACCTCGATATAGCCCTGTGTGACTAGCTGGCCCGCAGCCACGCAAACCCCCGCTGTTAGCGCCATGACAACCGGAGCCTTCAGTCCGAGACCTTTTTCCATGAGCAGTACAGGCGACAGCTCAGACAGGATGAAACACATCGAGCAGGCAAACACCAGGATGGCTAAACCTGCTGCCATCTTAAGCGGGTTGAATCGAGCCCAGGTAGCTCGACAGGTGTCTCTGACAGCGGTGAGGTAGGCCTGCAGTGAGGTGGCCAGCTCCGGGGAGGGTGACCAACCCTCCCTTACTGTTGTAAGGTACTCAGAGGAGAGGCGGGCAAATTCATCCTTCAGCTGAGAGAGGCTCTCTGGTGGAATGTCTTTGGCCATGCCAGAGTAAGTCTCCAGGAAACGGTTTACCTTCACAAACAGACGCGGTGACACAAACAGAGGTGAATTTAAAAGCACTTAAATACACACAATTACAGAACATGCTCCAGGATATGTGAAGTCTGAAGTTTTTCCTGTGTGGAAACCTTTAAAAAAAAAAAAAAACTGCCGCTGCTAGACAGCTCTTAACTAAGCAGACTACCTGTTTTGCGTTGATCCACAGTGCCTCCAGCTGGCTGAGACCTCCAACTGCGCCTTCTGTCTGCCCATGAGGAGGGAATAAAGGCAAGAGCACCTGCCCCACACTGCTGTACGGGATGGGAACTCCCAGCAGCAGAGCCAGCGTGGGCACCAGGTCAGTCTGGGGAACCACGTCCGGTTCACTCTACAAACAGGAGAAAAAAAGCCTGCCGTTTTAGTTTACTACTCCATTTATCTGTGATTTAAAAGGCTGTTCTTAATTCTTAGGAGATCCTCTGTGTAATGAGCAATTAGCACAAGAAATACATTTTTATGTGTGATTGAAAAGGGGCTGTTGTAGGGGCTCTTCGATGTCAGATGATACAGTATGTAATGAGAAGATTTGCATAAAATATGTGTCTCTGGTAGACAGCTCTATCCAATGTGGGTTTTCTAGCACATACCATATTAACCCCTTTGGAGAGGAGCATTAGCATAAAATAAGAAAAAGGAAGGTCAGTTCAATTGTACAGTGAAAGTGACTGTATTTTTTAAGCAAAGTTCTTTTACTGCTGCTTGTTACCCAGCCCTAGTCAGAGCACTAGTAAAATGAACATAAAAGATTTTAGAGATTTGTTTTCAGAAGATAAAAATCTGCAGGTCAAGGTTTATCTTTATACTTTGGATGATTCTAACTGCCTATAATTACTTGCCACAGAAAGTTAAGTGAAGTGATTTTTGAGCAACAAATGGTATTCATTTCCCAAAAGTTTGTGAAATCCCTTAACTCCAAGCGGATTATGAATAAATGTCAGCGTTGACTCAAGTAGTCAGTAGCCTCTGAAGTGACATTTATCAGTAAGATTGGTGGATTTATTCGCTCCTTGAGAAAAACAACTGATTGCTGGATAAGAGAGAGTTTCAGTGCCTAATAGGGCATCGTGTATAATAATGGGCGCTTTCAGTATAGTAGTGATATTTTCTGTGTACTCGTGTAGCCCGTGATTTTCCACAATGTGTTATGTAATGCTCCAATTACTCTGCAATTATGGAAATCAGCAGTGGAGTTTTTGTACTTTTTTTGTGTGACATCCACTTTTATCCCTGAAAAGGCGGAGACCACCTGCCAGCATCAATCTAATGGATTCAGGGAACTGCACGGCCGACCATGAACAGAAATGCGCATGCAAGGAATGGTTTGATGTTTCGTATTTATAAGACAGCCAATGTTCTGGTGATTTGGAGAGATAAACAGGATGTAAATGGGTATTTGCTGATAAAATAAAGACAAATAAACACACAAATTATGGGATCTTTCATTTTGTTCTGCTTACTTATGAGCTTATTTGTGGACTGAATTGATATGCTACTGTTGTTCGACAGCATGTTCTGTTCTCTGAAAAGGTTCAGGAGTCAAGTTTCTTGCTGCCAGTTGTGACTGAGCATGATTGGAATATAATGAGCCTGTTTTGTAAACTTTCATCAAGTGAAACAGTGCTTATCTCTCATTCTGTATTGCATTTACATTTATAGTCGGCTTTGCATTAGGTATTTTATAGCTTTTTCTTACTAAATTTTTTGCACATTGCAATACTTTTCAAGACAATTTTTCAGACTTGAGAAACCATCTATTCCTCAATTGTGTATGCATGTTTGTATGTATGTATGTATGAATGTATTATATATTTATAACAGTCGTGTAACAGTATATTATTTTATTAACATTAGGAATGGGCCAGAACAATAATTTCACTAGACTTATTAGTTTTTTTAAAGACCTGTGCTTTTATTGTGTGTACATAGTATGTCAAAGGACATTTTACATCATGTTTATCATTTTTATGTCTATCAATTAGATATAGGCCACAAGTACTAATACTGTATAAAGGCTTCAATGAAGGTTGCGGAAAGCCCTCTTAAATATGTGGGTTTAGTAAGGATTAATCATTCATTCAAACTATACTTTACCAAATTCACTGTGCCTGTATTTAAAATAGAGAATAAACTCTTCCCTAGGCCTCTCTAAAGTTCAACAACCTTGTTTAAAATGCACAAAGGCCTCTCTTAAAACTGAGTGGTTGGCTGGGAGTTCATCCTACTGAGTATGTGATCGTGAAAATTAAATGTTTTTTTGAGTGTCATTCCTTCACGATTAATTTGATCGTGTTAAAACTGACTGTGAAAAAGATGGCTAGTCTACCGACCTGCGACGGGGGCCTGGGAAACAGAGGGGCAGGACTGTAGAGGAAGATAGCAGCATCAGTCTCCTTCTGACTTTCTCCGCCATGATCTCCAGTGTCCGTCATGCCATGATCTCCCATCACCACCAAGAGGGTGTCGTTCTGCAAACGGTCAATCACAGACCTGGAGGAAAAAGGACGAATATGTTCTGAGGAGATAAATAAGGACAGTAATCGGAGTTCCTACCCATTTCTTAGATAAAATCCATAAAATATCAAATTTAAAACCAGCTGGTTTTAATGTTGAATTTCTTTTGGCCAGCAGTGCTAATAATAAAAAAATCAAAAACATTCCAAACACCTGCCCTTGATTACAGACAGTATTCAAAGATGCAATTTTACAATATCAGTGTTACTAATGAATATCTGAACATCTGTAGTTCCACAGTTACACTAAGACAGCACGTGATGATGATGATGGCAGCCCGAAGATGCCTAGCAGCTGTGTTTTTGTCTGACCTGATGACTCCATCCATCTGGGTGAGCTTGTCAGCCATGGCCGGGTGGTCGGGACCAAATCTGTGACCACAGTGATCCACTCCAAGGAAGTGAGCAACCAGGACATCCCAATCACCACCCACCACTGTCAAAACCAACAGAGAGGGACAGATGGCGAGACATTAAGTGCAAGTGCAATACAAGCCAGGCATGTGTAAAATGTTTGTTCTCATGGTGCCATAAAAGCATATTAAATAATACATACTGGTGGTGTAGAGGTGCTGGAGGATCCCATTGTCCACTGTGTGCAGATCCTTGACATTGAAAGAAGGGAAGGGCAGCGAGCGGTAGAATTTCTTAGGAAAAAGACTCTCCCAAGTGTCATCGCCCATGAACACCACCCGTTTGCCTGTGACGGGATATACACATTTAAAAATGAAAAAAAAAAAATCAGAAAAAGTCGACTGGTTATTCCATGAGATTTTCACCTTAGTTGTAAACCTGGGCTTCAAGATTTTGGAGCTCTATTAAGTATGTGAAAAATCTTACTAAAAAAAAAATTCTGTCTCATGGCCGAATGGCCATATAAGTCTCTACATGATTATTTCTCACAACAAGTAAAATAAAAAAATGTGAGATAACAGTAGGCTATCAACATATAAAAAAAACTAAAGAGCACCTCTTGTAAAGTTTTTCTAGTCTTGCCTTTGTTTAAGTTTGTTTTTGTTCTTTTGTGATATATTAGCAATATACTTGCACCGCTTTCATAAAAGAGTCTCTTGTGACAGTGAAGCAGTGATCTATTGTTCCAGTCTAAACCCTGGATTGCTCTGTGCTCTGGTTATTCGTCCAAAACCCTAAAGAGTGTATACAACAGCTATTCTGGCATTTGAACGCGTCTGACCACACCCTAATCCAGGAGGTCTCAGCAGGTGTTTTGCCTTTGCCCGCTGGATGAAATACCTCTCCTAATGTCATTCGTTGTCTTGTAGCTGGACGTTCAACATGCTTGAAAGACGGCAGCAGTTATCCACACTCGCTGAGATTTGATAGACACTGTTCCGTCTCAGCTGTCAATAAAGCTCTCTACACAACCCATCACTTTCCTCTTCAGCACTGCACATAGTATGATGTGTCATAAAAGACTGTCTTGCAGTCTACTGTGTGTCCATATACACCTGTGTAACTACTCACCTACTTGCCCAAACTGGTGGATGAGATTGTCCTCCAAGATGGCGCTGGACGCGAAGTTATTACCTACATCCACAAACGTGGGCAAGGATCCAGTGGTGAAGCCCTTGATCCTCTGCATGGTGGTCGTGGGAGGGTCAGCGCGGAAGGGGAACAGGCGGCTGTGAGAAGGCCTGGATGAGGCGGTCTCCTGTAGCACGGGCATCTTATTCTCATAAGGTCGGGGCGCCGTGTTGCCGGGGTCAAACCGGGCGAAGTCGATCTTCAGGGCGTCGATGATGAGGAGGACAGCCCTGCGGAAACGCGGCTGGATGCGGCAGAAGTCCACTGGCTCCTCTCCGGGCTGCAGCACGTCTCCGCAGGTGCTGGTCCTGTTCACCTCCAGCCTCACCAGCAGGAACCCGCCCACGAACAGGTAAATGCCCACGAAGTACATCGCGCACACGCAGAGGAGCAGGGACAGCACTGGGAGCCCCTTCATCCTAAACACACAGCAGTGCAGTTAAAATTCAGGCACACTTGTTACCACACCAAGGTAAAAAGTCAAAGGAACAGCTGTCTGTCAAGCGACACCTGCTACACGAGAGGCTAATGCTGGCAACGGCGTAACTCTTTAGAAACCTCAAGTTTCACCCTAACCAGTGAACCCGGTACACGGTGCTCGGACGTGACAGGTGATATTAACTAGCTAGCGTTAAGAGGAGGGCACGGTTCAGCATATTGAGTTCACCCTGTTAGCCGTGGCTAGCTTGCCTCGCTCTCGTCGCTGACCTTGTAACAGTCTGGTTTTCGTCCTCTCTCGGCCGCAGAGCGGTCCTGAACGCGCGTGTTAACACCGCGGGGGCACGGGTGTCTCAGGTAAACAGAGAACGACGTGACACCGCCCTCACCTTCATTGGGACTCCGGTACAATGGGAATAGATGGCCGGCGACAGGTAGGAACGTCAGTGTGCGCGGAACCGGCGGAAATTCCGGGCGGATGTTTTTCTCCGTAACACCTAAGGAAAAAAATGGCGTGCCTTTTATGCCCTGAACCTGGCATTCAGGCACAACTTGCTTTCAGTCGTCGGACAGACTAAGAGCAACTCCTTACGATATAACAAGAGATTCAGTATTTCTTTGAAATTGGCCAAATAGAATCCCAGGTCTATAAATCCTTAAAAAAAATAAGAAATTCCACGAAGAAGGGAAGTACGTGAAGTGAATGTTATTTCCTCGTCATAGTCGTCACGGACAGCTTGTATAAAGATATATTTATATATATATTTAAAAAACAGTTCTGATGTTTAAATGAATGATAAATGAAAGATTGCCAGTGTTACAATTTACAACAATTGCCTTTATTTTATTATGCTGAGGTTTTTTCTTCCTAACGTTTTCCACACATTACATTTGAAGAAGTCCAGTAGTTTCTCATGAGTAGTTTCACACCATCTTCTTCGGACATGATTGTATATTTTTAACATTTTTTACAACATCCCTTTCCACCGCATCATTAACCTTCTGGTGAAGTCCCTTCTCTTCGTTCACTTCAAATGACACATACTCAGATGTGCCAATTATGTTCCATAAACCTGTCGTAAGTATCAGAGAAACCTATGAAAAACACAGACTTGTTGTCTTTGCAGAAAACCATGAAATTTTATAAATATATCCCATAAGACATAAAAGATGAATTTAACTATGAAGAGAGCAGGAACACTCGTTCCTAAGGCTGCTTTCGTACACTAACTAATTATCGAGAAGGAATTCTTTCTGATTCATTTTAGACCTTCTCAAAACTATTTCTAAAGCAACTATTGGTTAAGCTTTTTCAGGGAAATAATGTTTTAATCAAACACAGGCCAAATTGTGACTTTACTAAACTTTGTGAACACTCCGCACCATTGTGAGGCATCCAGCCAGACATGACATGTAGCAACTCAAAGTTGCTGGTCCCAAAGATGCTGAAGACAGTAGAAGGTATGTCACTTGCTTCTGTAAACAAGCCACATCAAAGCAGATACATTGCCTGAGCTGACTGTGATTACTGCAATAATACTAATGAGCGCACAGAACATGAAAACAGTGTTTTGGGCAGGCCCTGGAACACAAATTGCAAAGAGGAGAAAACATTAAACATGGTCGAATGTGTTACCAAAATTCTGTAGTTGTGCAGTCCTGGAAAAAAAATCTTTAAACTCACTGCTATGAGTATATTTGGCTGGAGGATGGTATTTATTTCCCAATTTGACAATAACTGAACATAACAAAAATCAGTGAAGATGACAAATCCTCGTACGAAAGGTGTGATTTTCCAAGTGAACATAAAGTTGGCAGTTTTTCTTCTTATTCTGTCAGTAGAAGGTGTGTGAACTTAAGTCACGCAGCGATTGCTTGGAGCCCCCTATAACTGAAACATAAACTGCTTCCTCTGGTTCTGTGTCGTGTACTGCTTTGAGTTCATTTTGAGTCCTCTGCTACTGAGTTGATGCTGACTGGTTTTGAAGCTCTTCGCTCTTCTCCTCCACCACTTCTGCTGCCTCTCTCTGCCTTGTCTTTGCCAACGTGCTGTAAATGGTCATGGCCTGAGGAGCAGGAAAATAGGACAGCAATCAATAACGTCACGATTGAAGACAACAAAAGCAACAAACTTACTATATCTAGAGGCTGTTGACATATATATTCACGAACAATTCAATTGTTCAATTCCATTAAAGTGACCGTGCTCTGAACATACAAATAATAGATACCTGTGTGACCATTCCACTAATGTCACCGGTATTAGAGGGCAGAAGGATGGTGTTGGATTCTTTGGCAAGCTTTGAGAAAGCAGACACGTACTGCTCGGCCACACTTAGTGAGGCTGCTGCATTTCCATTCTGTACAATGCACAAAAAACAATCAAAATTAACCAAAAAAAATCTCTTTTATAAATAACACTGCGACAACGGTTATCCCATAAAAAAAAATTAAAAAAAAACACAAACTACTTTTCACCTGCATAGTCAGGGCATCTGACAATAGACGGATGGCCTTGGCTTTTGCCTCAGCTTTGACTAAGACAGCTTGGGCCTCACCTGGAAGGAACCCAGAAATTGATTAGTAACAAATAACTGGTGTAATCATCTGGAATATGTCAGTAATTCAAGTAATTTTAGCCCTACAATGTCAGCTTCAAACATCACGGAGAGCAACAGATATGGGAGAAAACAAAAGCCATCCCTCCAAGCACAGTAACTGCATAGACATAAAAGAACTAAACTGGGTAAGTAAATGCACCTACCAGCCGCGTTATTGATCCGCTCTGCTTTTTCACCCTCCGAAGCCAGAATCTGAGCTTGTTTACGACCTTCGGCGACATTAATAGCCGCTTCCCTCGTCCCCTCAGACTCCAGCACGGTGGCCCTCTTTTTACGCTCAGCCTCTACCTACACAAAGTGAATAAAATGTGTGGGGGTTAAAACTTTTCCTGTGATTAATAGGTCTCTCTAGCTTCACCTGTAAAGTGCTGAATTTCAGAGTGGCTTTGGTCTCGTTCCTAAGGCCACCAGCAAATGAAAGCTAAACCAAATAAAGACTTCTTAAGGACTTTATCTTTTTGAGTTCCTTTGATCCTTTTTTTTATTCTTTCATAAAGTCAACATATTAACCTCACCTGCATCTGCATGGATTCTTTGACACGAGGTGGAACATGTATATCTTTGATTTCATAACGGAGGCAACGAATTCCCCATTCATCTGAAGCTTGGTTGATGGAGTGGACAATGTTGGCATTGAGGGACTCCCTTTCCTTGAAAATAAAAAAGAATAAAATAAAATTTAAAAATCCCCCCACACCTTTTATTACAGAAGTACAATGATGTAGCCAATATGAGATACAGCAGTAGTTTGTCATTACCCTGAACACTTTGTCCAGTGTGAGTTTTCCCAGTTCTGAACGCATGGTGGTCTGTGCAAGCTGTGTGACGGCATATTCTGGATCCTCAACACCGTAACTGGCCTGGGAACAAACAGAAGTGATTGAGAGATTAAAAAATACATTTATATCACTATTATCAGACTATAATATAACAATGGAGTGGGCAATTATTCCTCCGTATAAAGAAACTTTCATTTTTGCAAGCATACCTTGAAAGGATCTAGGATCCTTAAGTAAAGCACTCCATCAATCTGTAGTGTTACATTGTCTGTAAAAAGAAGAAAGTTCATACTTCCATCAAATTTTTTCCACTTAGGCTGAACTGTAATTTCATTAACAAAATGATGCATGATCCCCAAACAGAAACTGGCTTCACACTCTCTCTCTCTGATGAGTTATGAAAAAAGAAGTATTGTGTTACTTACCAAGAGATACTGCAGACTGCTCTGGGACATCAATCACAATCTCTTTGAGACTCTGCACATAGCGAATTCGGTCCAGTAAGGGTATGAGGAAATTTAAACCCTAGAAGAAGTGAAAGGGGAAAAATGTTAGAAGAACCACACCTTTCCATAACCATCAAATATATTTGACACTACGACTCCGGAAGGATTGATATTATTTGAATTTTTTACGATATCAGTGCCATTACGATATCCGAGTTTTGGTCACAAAGCTACAGTGCTTTTTTGTTCACTAAACACAAGCCTTTGTACAAGAACTTTCCCTAAATACATCTATCTAAAATTGGTAAAATTGGGATTTACATACTTAAATATTTCATCAACAGATGTTTCTATTATTTTGTTCACCCAAATTATATCAATTTGCTTCAATAACAGATTGACCTCTCCGTATAATTCAATACAGCTCATCAGCATCACAACACACATTCTCCAAAATGATCACACAGTTGAATGGACACCTCTTTAACAAAAACATTATAACCTTAATGAATGTAGGATTTATTACAAGATCACTGGATTAGACTGCATTCATTTTACCTAGGTCTACCTCCTAAACCGACATCTGAGAGTACATTATTTTTTAAAAGAAGGCCTTCTGGTTATCCTGCGTTGGGATTTTGGAACCTATTAAAAGTAATGGATGATACCGGCTCTAAGATGCGGTGGAAGCGACCCATCCTCTCCACCACCCAGGCCTCCTGTTGGGGCACAAACAGGACCACGGTGTTCATGGGCAAGCTGGACGCCCACCGCTGCTGCGCTGGTGTTACCCACAACCTCGGCGCGGTCCTCTGGCTCTGCTGCAGAGACATAGAGACAGACATACATACATACATCCTGAATATTAGATGGAGGTAAGCGGTGTCAACTTTTAACAGAGTCCCGTTGCCCTCCCAGCATGAATGGCTCGCACGTCAGTCAGCAGTCAGCTGAAACGGTTCCCCTCTGTAATAACTTTATACGGACGCAGTGATACTTCCACAAGGATGAAGAGTGACATTCCGTGGGTTATTGACACACGGGTGCACGTTGAATGACACCAACTACCTAGCTAAAGCGCCGGAGCTGACATAGCAACGCCTTTAATTTACCTGCAAAAGCGCCCCGCCGGCCCGACACAGCGTTCGTATCATCTCTCGAATTCAGTAAAGTGACTGTGGAAATAAGATTCAGCTTCTTAGACTGGACTCTATCCAAGCTCCGCACTCATGTGAGTGACCCCTTTGCCGATCAGGAAATGAAAAGTTATATCAGTGGCGCCACGCTGAAAAACTCCGCCAGTGCGAGCAACAAAAGCCGAGCGTCTATCGTTCCGCTAGCTCAATAATAGTATCTCCTGCTATCACTACCGCCACACCGCTGAGTAAGAATCATGTTTAAATAACCAGGCTACTTGTGCTCCATACAAACATGATATAATCCACACCAATATTTAGACTAATAACTGGGATACTATGTGCGCAGGTGTGCCCTCAATTACAAGTCATGTAGCAGTGAGTAAGTTAAAAAAACAAAAAAAAAAAGAAAGAAAGCCCCTAGTGATAAACAATTATCTACACTCTTAAACTAAAGCAAAGTAAGGATAACAGCTATCGGATTTAGATCCGTTTGATCCTGGAACTGACAGCAGTCAAATCAAACACAACCCACTCCTCCTACAAATGTCTGTCCCAACACGTTTTGTTTTATTATTATTTGATATTATCAGTATGCAGGCATAAAATGTGCACTGAAAGTTGTACAATTAAAGAAAAAAAAATTGTCAAAAATAGAATTAAAATAAGTACTTGATCGTTAAACGTGATCAGGACGTCCATAGGTGAGCGTATTACCTGTACCTCGGTACAGAAATGACAGAGACTGTTTGGGATTTGAAGGAGTCAAAGCTCCAGCAGAAGTGATCACAAACTTGATAATGTTATAATCACACAGGTATAACTTAATTTTTCATATCAACATGGTTAACACCAGAATAAGTCATAATAGGCACTAGTTTTCATGTAAAGTTTGTGATTTACAGATGATGTTGGATGAGTGAATTTGAATAATAAAGTTAAATTTAAAATAATGTAATGTTATTGAAGTATTGTAATTGTTATGAAATGGAAAATCACTCCCCTCAGGGGCACCAGTGTACGTCTAGCCTAGGGCACCAAATTGTCCAGAAATGGCCCTGAGTACAAGATTCACTCAGTACTTCCGTTTTTGCTAGGTTTTGATTTTTAAAAAAAAGGAGCTTTCAGTATGAATTTGTTTTTTTTTTAATTATAATGGAAAAACGTTATTTATTAAAAGCCCCCATCTGTGACTCTGATCATAGGTTTTAGCCATGCTACTGGCATTGCTCTAGGGATGGCAATGTCATTCTGTCAGTCCACAACATTCGTCCAGACTGTGAACGAATTATAGGAACCTCTCTTAACTAGATGTAATTCCTTTAATACATTCAAGGTCAATATCTATATATATATATATATATATATATAGATATATATTTTTTTTTTTCGGCCCCATGAATACATATCACATTGGGCCCCACCAGCACAGCCACCACCAACCTTGTTTTCAGGCAATTTTCAGTTTTGTCCTCAGTCTGTGGGCATTATGTGTGTAGTGATCCAATATCCATAGCCATGCCATTTAACAGGCTGTTTATAATTATGTTGATAATTATGTGGAAAAATAATCACAGTGTTTGAATTTTTATCATTGAAGGATTTTTTCATTTTTCTTTTTTCATACTGAAAAAAAAAAAATTCCCACAGACCCCCTGCAGTCATGCCAACTGACATGTCATTCAACACACTACTGCTCAGGTCCTCCTTCATTTGGGTGAAGGGCTGGTTCATTGGAAGGGGGGTGGGGAGAAAGGGCTGCTGAGCCTGAAGATGCATTTGTTGGGCCTAGCATGGATTAAAAGTCAGCTTATACAAGAGTGAATGTCAACACTCAGAATTTTCTGTGAAGAAAATTCTGTCACTATGGATGCTTACTTTTTGCCAATCATAAGAAATGAAAAAGAAACAATTGGTATTAGTGCATTGTAAATGAAATATTCTATGAATGGTGATATTTTAATAATTTAATATGTACCTTATGTTCTAATACTTTGGTAGTACTCCTGTCAGTCACAAGCCCTTCAATCAATACATTCAAGACCTATGTGTACTTTTCCAGAATGTCACTTGGACATGTTTCGTTTTAGAATGTCATGGTGACAGGTTCCTTTCTAAATTGTCGTGGTGACATGTTCCCCTCTAGAATGTCACCGGGACGTGTTCCTTTCTAGAATGTGACTGTCACATTTTTCCTTTGAGAATATTACTATGATGTGTTCCTTTCTAAAATGTCATTGTGACGTGTTCCTTCCTAGAATGTCACTGCATTCTGCGTTCCTCTAGAATGTTATGTAGCGTCATCCTTTCTAGAAAGTAATTGTGACATGTTCCTTCCCAGAATGCTGTTGCTACATGTCGCTTTCTAGAATATCACTGTGATATGTTCCTTTCTAGAATGTGAGTGATTTGTTCCCTTCTGGGATATTAATAACAAGTGTTTCTGTATGGAATCTCACTGTGACATGTTTCCTTCTAGAATGTGAATATAATTGGTTCCCTTCTAGGACGACATTGTGACAATATCCTTTCTAGAATGTGACTCTGACATTTTGAATGAATGTTATTTCTAGAATATGATTGTGATGTGTTTCTTTCTAGAAAGTGAATGTGAAATGTTCCTTTCTAGAATATTGATAACACGTGTTTCTGTCTGGAATCTGTGACTTGTTTCCCTCAAGAATTCCACTGGGATGCGTTCCTTTCAGAAATGTCATTCTGAGGTGGTCATTTCTAGAATGTGACTGTGACATGTTCCTTCCTAGAATGTTATTGTGACATTTACCTTCCAGAATGTCATTGTTATGTATACTTTTCTGGAATGTCACAGTATTGTGTTTCTATCTAGAATATTAATATGATGTGTTTCCTTCTAAAAATTCCCCGTGACATGTTCCCGTCTAGAATGTAAATATGATGTTACCTTTCTAGAATGTGATTGTGTCAAGGTCAATGTGATGTGTTGCCATCTTTAATGTCATTGTAACATATTATTTCTAGAATCTGATTGTGATGTGTTTCTTTCTAGAATGTGATTGTGACGTGTTCCCTTCTAGAATATTAATAACATTTCTTTCTGTATGGAATCTCACTGTTACTTGTTCCCTTCCAGTATGTCAATGTCACGTGTAGAATGTCACCTTGATATGTGCCCATCTAGAATATGATGTGTTTCCCTCTGGAATTCCACTGTGTTGCGTACCTTTCAGGAATGTCACTGTGACGTGTTCCCTTCTAGAATGTCATTCCGGCATCTTCCTCTCTAGAATGTGAATGAGATGTGTTTCTTTTTAGAATATTAATATGATGTCTTCCCTTCTAGAATGTTTCTTTGTAAAATGTCATTGTAACTTGTTGCTTCCTAGAATTTCATTATGACGTCTTTCCATCTAGTATGTCACTGTGGCGTGTTCACTTCTAGAATGACATTGTGACGTAATCTTTTCTAGAACATGGCTGTGCTATGTTCCTTTCTAAAATGTCCTTGTGACGTGTTCCTTCCTGGAATGTTATTGCGACAATTTTCCTTCTAAAATGTCACTGTGATGTGTTTCTTTCTAGACTGTGACACCATTCCAAAATTTCATTTTGTCTGAAATTTTAGTTTATGACCTAATAAATAAAAGTACAGTCTAACAGAGCTGCTATGGCTACAGAGTCTAAGTATTTATATTTCACACTTTCTTAATATTTACAGTCTAATGTCAAACTCAAGAAACATTCTTTTTTTCATGAATGTAACATAGACTTTTGACCAGTTTCAGATCATCAAGTGCATGCCCTCCATTAAACGAAGATGGTAACTGAAAGTCATATGTAAGCCTACCTAAACAGGCAACAACACGATTAAAGTATGAATGAACCATATGGGCCATTGTTTTTCCTAAGCTAGTAGCGCTTGAAGACGAAGGTCTAATATCAAATAAGTCAGTGTTTCTACTCTCTGTGTTAAATGCAATATGCTTAGCAAATGTAATGTAAACTAATAGTTAAAAATGTATCTTCTGTTCTGTAATTTCAGAACTTTGTATCACTGGCTGAGATGGTTCCTGTCAAGGCTGGATTACCAACTGGGCAAAGTGGGCAACCAGGGGCCCCAAAAGCCCCAGGTTTACTACATATCATTGTGATCTATATAATTTGATTAATCGCACATTTGTTTGAAATTTCAAACTATGATGGGCCCTCCATCCTGTATCTTATGGCCTCAGTCTTCCTGAGGGACCGTGAGTCAAAATCTTGTTTTAAGACATGAACTGTTTAGTAAGTAATTACAAGACAGAAAACCTCAGGCAAGATCATATTATTCCATCACAGAAGCACTGTAAGGCTGCATCTAACAATTATTTTCATTATCAATACATCTGACAATTATTTTCTGTATTAACCGATTGATTGTTCAGTGTATAAAATGTCAGGAAATAATGAAAAGGCCCATCATTATTCCCTGAAGCCCAAGTTAATATATTCAAATAGCTTGTTCTGTCTGACCAGCAATCCAAAATAAAAAAATCTTAAGTTTACAGTTATAGATAACTATGAAACTAGCAAATATCACCTCTGAGAGGCAGGTACACATTAATTTTTTACATTTTTGCTTAAAAATGACTTAAAACAATAAATCAATCATCAAAATTGTAGCCAGTTAATTTTCTACCAATTAACTTATCTATTTTTCATCTTACCTGTTTCAGCTCAAGAGTACTGGTTAGTTTCTGGTTTCTTGGAGAAATAATAAAACTCCCATGTATAGTGGAGGTCAGTAAGGGCCCAGCAACAAATTTACGTCCCAGGGGCCCTTCAGGAGGCTAATCTGGCCATTGTTCCTGTGCTGCTGATATGAAACTCAAGGCTTCTACAGTGGCCTGGGGTGGGATGTTAACTATCCAAATAGGTAAGTCCACAACCTTTCAGTTCATTTAAATGTACCGCCACAACATAAGATGGCAAGGAACTAGATTTCCTACTTGGGGAACTGCAATAACCCACAGGGTCAGGGACTTTCAACAGATCTACATTATATTATTATATTCTATCCAGTTGACAGCCCCATTCAGATCACATTTTATTGATGAAGTAAAAATCCCAAATTTGGATTGGTGAGCCTGCATGGGTGTGCACGTTGGATTCTGAATTGAAATTCAGAAATTGAAACGGAATCGAAGCAATTTGGGTTCAGTGGACAGCAAAATAATCATCTGTATTTTTAGTGTCAATGAAGAGCAGGGCCTCACGGAAGAAACTGTGGTCCCCAACACTCAGGCCACCTCTGCCACCACAGTTTCAACTCCAACTTAGGCTACAAAGGAAAATACTGAGAAGGCTCCCTGGTGGTGTAGGTGACATAAGTGTTATGTTTCACGGAGCTGAAAATTGCAAATAATAACTGCCAAACGAAAATTTGTAGTTATTTGTGTCGGTCTGAGTCTTATTTAAGTGGGTATATTTTTATACCCAACAGAAAATCAAACAGCGGCTCTTGTGAAAGATGTGGGAGAGGGCACAAGTCTCCGATCAGCTCATGCCACATAAAAGAGGTGTGGGATACTTTTAATGTATGTTTTTTATTTTAGTTGATTAAACACATTACAGTGGGGTTCCCTTTATGTTTTTCACCCTCCCAGTTTTATTACAGGACCACACAAGAAAAGTAGAAAAAACTTTGGTGATTCTCTTTCTCACCATTGTCAGCAGTGACAGGGAGTCTGAGGGAGAAGCTGGTGTCCAGGTGGAGACTTCACCCACCCCTGACACTCCAGGCTCAGCTGCACCTGTGCTGCAGCTGCAAACTGAGAACAAAGATGTGGCAGAAGACAAAAAGGGGCCATCTTCTGCTACAGAAAAGATGTATGACATTCTTTTACTTCCTTTAATTTATTATAATGCAGCAGTGTAAAAAGTAACAATGAGTACTTCACAATATGTACTTTTACCTTTGGTACTTTCGTACCTTATAATGCAGATTAGGAATTTAAATCGCCACTGAGTTGAATCAAGACAGTACATTGGTGTTCCGTTTATGTTATTCATTCACTGTACAGCTGCTTTGGCTTTGTTAGTTTAACTGGACCATACAGTGGAATAAAACTTGTGTCTCCCATTAGCACCAGTTTTAGTGCCACGAAGGAGTCTGAAGGTAGTAAAGCTACTGTCAAGGAGGCTACTAATGTAATGACTCACTAAAAACACAGGGTGGTACTGTGGGTTTTGTTTTAGCTCTGCTGCATCCCTAGCCCCTTAGTGAAAGACCATACTCAAATTGAAATAACTATAATCCCACTTTTGTTTATGGGCCCTTGGCTTATGTCATGGCTGTTCAAAGGACACTTGTGTGTCAGCCTAGGTTTGTTCACCGGATGCCCTGAAAATCCCTCTGATGTCGAAATTGTGTGCTGAAGACCAAGTAGATAGTGGACAGCTAGGGATTAGGCTATATATAAACGCATTATGTCTTTTTCTTAATTGATGGCTTATTATTAGGGGGGCGATTTTTCAGTAAAGCACTTTAGTGATGACAGGGTTGATAAAGCTGACCTGACATATCTGTAAAAACATCTAAGCCAAAAAATAAAAAAAATAAAAATAAAAATAACATGCAGTAGCTATGGCTTAAGATAATCACGACATAAAAAAAGTAATAAAGTAATGCAGATATAGGAATAATACATTGATAAATGAATGATATAGTGTGTTGCAGATACAATAGGAATAATCAAAAGCCCAAAAACTGTAAATTAGTCGCCATAAACATACTTAAAAGTAAATTTTGACTGAAAAATGAAACAACTCCAAATTTCACTCTTACAAAAAGTTGTAGGTGTTTAGTCCGCTTCGGACACGTCTGCGTCACCTGTTTCTTCCGGCAACATCTCCCTATCAGCGATTGGTCGGATTGTTTTAACCAGCTCCGCCCTTCAGCGCAGTACTGCATTTTCATTGGACACATCAGACGCCAGTGACAGGTGCCTCGGCCCCGCCTTTGCCCCCCCCTCGCGCTGCCCTCAGGTTGTCCGTCAGTCTGAAAACCTGGGATGAGAGTTTTAATAATGGCGTGGCCGTGGCGGGGGGCCGCCGCTCTCTGCCGAAGTCCAGCCCCAGAAAACCACCAGTAAACATCGACGAGGGCCCTTAGCTGTGATTAAATGAAGTAATTTAAAGGAGGTCATAATGTAACCGGATAGAGCAAATCTCCGCTGAAAGCCTGCTCTACAAACTGTGTGAAACTCTGGGATTCTCGCTGGTAGCGCTCTGCCATGTCGTTACTGTGTGTCAGAGGTAAGTTTTGGTCTGCTTTTTATTTCTTTATAGGGTTAGAAAAAAAATTAAGAACTAGTTTTACACGTAGAACATTGGTTTGTTGCATTCAGAGTAATAATGTCAATGAAATCTTACTGAACGAGTTTTCACGCAGTAGCCCATAGCCCCCCCTGGCAACAGTTACTTGATAAGCAGCTAGTACATTTGTCCGGTCGTGATTTTACGTTTATAAAAATCCAGACTCTTCATAACGATAGTGGAAAAAAAAAAACAAGAGTCATAATGGAGATTTCTGTCCTAACTAGGATATGATTTGTTCCCTCTATTTTATTGGAGCAATGCACCCACACCATACCAGCTGTTTTAGCCTAACAGAGCCACCATGTCTGCGGTTTATATTGACTTTGAGATATTACAAAAATATGAACAAACAGTAGCTATGGGCATAAATTAAAGTCACTTTAAGATGAGCCCAGTTCAAAGGTAATGTTCTAGATTGGAAGACGAATGATAAATTAATATAGAATATGTGAAAAATTAAGGGTTATTTGTTTATGTGAGTTAATGTTGACTTGTATTATTAAACAAACCACTTGTAGAGTCATATAAATGGAAACCAAGGCTTATAGTTACTCTGAAGGGCAGTTTAATGATATGACAAGCAGTGGGGTCTCTTCGACCAAAACTGGCAACAGTACTCAAACTGTTGCAGGGCCCCTTTTGAGACCTTCATAAGGTTATTATATTATATATGTATTATATTATAAGGTTGTTATTTTTCCAACATTAGTGGTTTTTAGGTAGACCTTTTTATCATGCAGAGGCCCACATTGGATTGAAATGTTTATTTTTCGTGTATGGATAACTTTTCTATCCTGAATTACAAATGTAAATTAAAAAAAAAAAAAAAGTAAAGATGGTAACAACAATACTTCACTACTACTACACCCGACAATCCAAAATAAGGTTATAGAATGCTTTATACGGACACATTTAAAGGCTAAAACTATATTAAAGCAAATCAACATGAGGATGGTTTAACAAACACACACAAAAAAAAAAATGTTGGAGAATCCTTGTCTGATTTAGCATCCTTTACAGCAGCAAAGCACATTATGCAATACCCAGTTCTGTGACCACAAGACCAATGCCCAGCAATTTGGTCCAGTGTTGCCAGGAGGGGGAATAAAAGAGAATAAACCTTGCTCCAAGCTGAAAACAGAGCTTCAGGCTTCTTACTTGTTAACCACATATTGAATTTTTAAGCATTGCTTCATATAAAGTTTGGCATAAGACTTTATTTTTGTCATTTACAAATGGGCTTATTGTTGAATTTTTGTCAACTTGTGTAAATGAGGAGAATATTTATTTTAAACATGGTGATAAATACAGTTAGTCTCTATAAAGACTAAGGTTTTTAAGAAGCAAGATGATGAACAAGTAGAGATTTTTTTGGTATGTGGTACTGAAAGTTGGGGAAGAAATGGAAAATATGTATAACAGGATGATTTCTCTTTGTAGTTACCTGAAGTATGGGCAACACCTATCCATCCAATTGTGTTCTCCCTGATAAATTTAGACAGCATATACATATCTCATCACTTATCAAGTAACTTGATGTTCTATCTTTGTTGAAACATCATTCACCTTGAAGCAACCATCTGTTGTCCTGTTGCAGAAGAATATGGCCAATATATGAGGGGGAAAAAAACAATAATTTTTGCATTTTGTCTTGCTGTCTACTATATTATTGTTGCTAGTAGAATTTTATCTGCAGGTTATAACCACAAGCTGGACACGAGCTGCTGATTGTGTCAGAACTACATAAAGAACTATACACAGCCTTGGTCTGATGTATCCTTTAATTATTGTTATTTGGATGTCAAAAGCACGATGTAAGTAAGATGTATGTTTTAGAAATTCTTGTTATACCTTTTGTGTCTGGCACGTATGACAGCCCCCCTTTAAATTCAATTAATTTTTTGATGGGGATGAAAGTCAGAATTTTTGGCATCATGTGTCATCACAGACGCACCTAATTTGTTAAAATATCTTTCAGATCCATCCACTTGCACCTGCAGCTAATATCATGTAACCACCCCTTACACTGTTTGTGGTTAGGTTAAATTGTTAAGCTTTCTGGCTACTTTAGAGAGTCAGTTAGCAAGTGGCCAAGTAGCTTAATAGTTTTGTCTAACCACCCCTTACACTGCTTGTGGTTAGGTTAAATTGTTAAGCTTTCTGGCTACTTTAGAGAGTTAGAGAGTTAGCAAGTGGCCAATTAGCTTAATAGTTTTGTCTATGAAATGTCAGAAAAAAAAAAAATGTCTGTCATAGTTTCCCAGCATCAAATATGACATCTTCATATATTTAGTTTTGTCCAACCAACTTTGAAAAACCCAAGATATTCAATTTACAATGATAGAAGACTAGGAAAACCAACAAATATTCATAGTGAAGGAGATAGAATCAGAGAATGTTCGCATTTATTTCTTAAAAAATCATTTAAAACAATTAATCTATTATCAAAACAGTTGGAGATTTACTTTATCGATTGACTGATCGACTGATTGGCTTATCGTTGCAGCTCTAAAGTTGTGTTCACAAGTAACAAGTGGAAAAATGCTGCTCAGTACCATTTTAAACAATTTGTGCCATTAGGACACATAAAAATTACAGTAATTTGGATAAACGTTTGTCCAACGAGTGATTATCAAACTCACTTCAGCCTGCCGCCTGACTTGTAGTGTAGTGTGGTATATTGCCACTGCTAGTTTTTCCCTAAAACTTGATATGCCTAATATTATATTTTGTAAAAATGTAATAATTGCTTGTTACAGTAGAGGAGGCGCTTTTTATTTTAGGCTAAGTGTGGTGCCTCCACTATAAAATGTTATGGTAAAGCCTGGCATATAAATAATATGAAAGTTATATGAAGACTTACAGTACATTAGCCAATTCACGTGACACAAAAATTACTACAGATGTTAAGAATGAACAATTTCAAATCATCGTGTCGTCAGTGTCTCTCACAAAAAGAAACTGTGGTGATCAGTGTCCTTTTGGCGGCAGGAAGCACAACAACTTCTGGATGTATGGGATGTATCTAAAAATAAAATAAATAAATAAAAATCAAGGTTTTTTTTTCCATTAAACCTGGATCCTCAAAAGTGATCCAGACATCAATACACCAGGCTGGTAAAGACGAAAGCTCCTGGCAGGGAAATGGTCACAAAGATGCAAGTCAGTTTTGTCCCACTTACTTCAGACAGTTCAGCCCAATGGCTCTGGCAGTTAAAAGTTATTGTAATGAATTGGATCTTTCACTATAGAGCTTGCACACTGTCTATTTATTGATTTGAGTTATGGCAAATGAAAGTTGGTAGGAGTTATGCAGCCCATAGATGAAAGAGAAAAGGGTACTTGGGCAGGGGTTGTGTGATTAGCGGATGTTGTGACTCATCCCCTGATAGCACAGCTTGGCAGTGTTGCTTATTGATTGCTAGTCAAGACGCTTCATCTCCATGACGATGTCTTTACACAAGAGCTAAGTGGTTTCCCTTACAAGTGGACATTTGGGGGACACTCCTGCTGTGTATCAGGACAGGGCTGAGTGGACACATGGCTCACATGGACCCCATGATGCTGCAGAACTGGAGATTTAAAGATACTGTTCCAGACACGTGATCACTTTTTTTTTTTTTCGAGACAACAGAATGGTCGTAGCTCCAATGTACAAAGAGATCTTCACTGGTTTAGAAAGAGAAAGAGTCCGGAAGGCCAATTAAGTCAATGCACAGCTGTTGGACGGAACCTTTTGTGGGAACGGTTGGTCTGGGTCTTAAGAGACTTATACGGTCTCCTGCAAGGAGAGCAAAGTGCTTGTGGACACGTCCATCAGCCAGTATGCAGTGCTTTGATGGAGGAAAGCTGACAGACGATGATCTGCTCAGACTCACCAGTGTCCTAGAGGTTGTTGTTGGAATGTGAAGAGGCAGAGAAAGACCAAACTGTGCTGGAGAGTGTTAGGATGTTGGACATTTAAGCAATTACAATTTAAATAGCTATTAAATTTGGGTTACATTGCATAAATGTTTGCCAAGTGACTAAAAATTATGTCATCCAAGTCCTAGTCTGTGTAATTATTGTATTTGGCTGATACTTGATATCAGACAGTGGCAGTGTTAGAAGAATCTCTTATTATCTGCACCCTTGAGAGTTCTGCACAAGGGTACTGCAGCTGCAAGACAACAACCCCGATAAATAAGATATATTATTATCCCTCTTCCTTTTGTTTTTTCCCGTCCTGACCCCTGAGAGAGGTAGGAGGCATCCTGCTCCTCAGATGAGATTGTGTAGCTATGCCACATACCAAACCACAATATGGAAAAAAAAAAAAAGAAGGGTGATGAGAAAAAAAACTCGAGAGCGGTGAGCACTCTCTGCACTCTCTGTCCGTTCTCCTTGCAAGTATTTAACCTCACCACTCTGTGTCCTGCCTCATTTCTGTGCTTATATCTGTTTTAGGTTGTTTGAACCTGACAGGCAGTAAAGCAGTAAATACTTGAGTAGCTACTTGTCAATTTCTGTCATGGATTAACTTGTCTGTTGATGCACCAATTAATTGACTAATTGATGTAGCAGTAATTATCAGTGAAAAGCTACTCGGCTGCATCAAAAGTAGTTGTTTGGTGCTGGAGAAATGGCTCCATGCTTCCTACATTGGTACCCCAGTTTTATTGCCACCTGAGCAATGACCACATAGGATGTTGAGCTAGTTTCATGTATCATCGTGCCTTTTGTATGCTCATTCTTCTGTTGACACGGTCAGATTTGTTTTACTCCTCAAATAAAAACAGTGATGGAGCAGTTCTCTGTCCTGGCCATCACTTAAAAATACACTGTTTAAAAAAACATTGCACTAGTTATCACAACTGCATCGACACCCTTTGTTTGGAGCCTGCTTGGTTGATGTTGGCTCTGCAGCACAATGAATAGGTGAGGAGGTATTACAAGAAAATCATTTTATAAAAGATGAGAAACAGAGGCCTTGCAGAAAAATTATAGAACTGCGGGCAGAGTGGTTGAGTGTAGCGATCAGTAGAGTAGTGGAATTATGAGAGAAAGAGGCAGAATGAGATGGAGAGAGTGCTTAGAGATTGTGGGACTAATCCCCTGGCCATCTGTTGCTCTCTCTCTCTCTCTCTCTCTCTCTCTCTCTCTCTCTCAATCTTACACTGGCTCCACTTGATCAGATCCAACAGGAAGCACAAAGCGGAAGTACACCACTGCCTGCAACAGTAGAGGATTCTGGTGTCACTTCCTGTTCCTCCTCTCCTGCTTTCTGCCTGACCTCCCAATGATGATTTCCTTTTCTATGGAACGTCCACACTTTTTGCAAGGGGCTTTATCACTCAACTAATAGCTTTTAGTAGTATCAGCATGAGTAGATTTTGAACAGGGCTGCATATTTGATACAAAAAAGAAAATATGATGATTGTATCTCATTTGTATGTCACGGAACAAAAAGCATCTGCAATATTAATACATGTAAATGTACTAATATTGACTCTTGCAATTTCCACACTTTTTTGGGAGTAAACAATCCAGCCTTCTAAAAAATGCATATCTTTGCTGGAATTATTGTAGAAAATTGGTACCGCGTGTTTAATAAATCCTGTTGAAATATGAGCAAATCCACAAAGTTAAAGTGGTCAACGATTAGTCGATGAACCTTTTCGTGAATCTATTAGTCAATCTAAAAGATCCAAAAGTTTTACAAAAAATGTTATTCTTATTATTACATGATAGCAATCCAAATATTATTGGGTTTTGGACTGATGGCCAGATAAAATAAGGAATCTTATAAAGGGGATTTTTCAATATTTTCTGACTATTTTCAGCAAGTGTCCAGTTTATTTAAGTTGGCTAACAAACAAGAGAGAAATAAATAGTTATAGGGAAGTGTAAAATTTAAAAATTAAACTTTCCTGTACTGCATCAAAATTTTGCACTGTCAACTTTTGAGTCTGACAATCAAAGTACACCTTATCGTGATACTGTTAAAAGTTTAATTATAATTTGGCACTTTAATGGAATGTATATCATTATAGACTCCACAGTATGTCTAATCCAATAGCTCTTTTTCACAGCAGACGTTTTTTTTACTTGTCACAGTAAAAAAAGCACAAGTTGCTAATAATGATTAACAATGGCTCTGTTCAATTGTCCCAGTAAGCAATGAACCAAGTTGCAGGCATGTTCAGAAGAAAGTAAACACACTGGCGAAATAAAAAGGGAAAAACGGTAGGTTAATAGGGTAATCCTGCAACCAGCCCTGTCTGATCTAAATGGCCTCGAAGGCCCAGGACAGAAAATGATAAGCATCAGTTTCCACCATAATGGCCCCTTGGTTTATTGCCATCTGCTCTATGTGGCACAGCCCTAAATAAAATCATGCAAATTAGGACATAAGGCGACCGAGCCAGCTCATGTGTGCCACTGACGAAGAGATAGGCCCATGGCTGCAAAGCCTTAGTGGAAAGCCAAAAAAAAATTCACACTGCTGGTTTCTCTCCACATTTCCACTGCTCCCTTTCCGCTTCTCACTGAGGTATGTGTAAGACAGGAAGTGCTTAGGAAGACCCGTTCTTTTTTTTCCTTTTTTTTGTTCTTCTTTGTGATAACAAAGTTCCTTTTTCGCCCATTGCTATATCCTAAAGAACAACACTGGAAAAAACATCTCAGTTTTATTCTTCAAATTTAGTGTCTGTCTGTGGCTAAAATTGAAATATCCTGTGCATGGAACTGCATTTTTCTACATTAATATGTGATCTCAAAACTGCACTACTTTTCTATTACTTGTCTTATATACAAACTTTATACCACAAGGCAATCACTGTCGTTTCTTGCAGATTTAATTCATATAATTGAGAATGATATTGTCATACTGAAGGGACAACAAATAAATATGTCCTACTCCCACATGGTTGTTTTAATGTGCACAGAGAGATTACGGGGGATGTTACATGAAAATATGAAAGTGTCATTTGTGCCTCCATCATCCCGTCCTGCCCATCTGCCATCACAGGCTACAGAGGTTTAATAGGTTACATGCCTGAACACACAACTCTGCCACAGCAATCACAATTAATCCTCTCCAAAGCACTCACAATCCCAAAAAACGTTATTGTATAGATGAATCACGGGGCTAAAGATGGTGGGTCTAAAAATAAACCAAAATACACACGCATGCATTTTTTCCCCTTTAAATAATTGCTTTGAGGCTGATGTTGCCAGATATTTTGCATTTTGTTTGTTATCTTAATATCCATCTACCCCCCTTCGAATTTGCCATATTTTTTTTTATCTGTTTGTTTACTAACTGTTGTGTTTTGTGATACAGCTGTCAAGGTTTATGCTTATTGATTATGTTGAAGTTGCTACTCTGCAGTCAAATAAAAGGTACTTGTCAGCCTGTGATAAAATGTAGGTGTCAGTCTTTAGTATGTTATTTTCCTCTGGGATCATTTTTTTTCCCTCAATTAAAGGTATATATTATGTGTCATTATAACCTGATCACAAATATTCCACTACACAGATTATATTTTTCAGAAGTATTTTTTAGCACACCTGATCAGTCATGTGTCAAAATATAAAATTTGCAAAGCTATTTCAAAGGAGATATGATATATATATGTCAGGACAAATGACAAATTTAATGATATAGGAATAGAAAGGTCATGTAAATCTAACTATTTAACTTGTAAAATCCAGCAGAGTTTAGGATTATTGTTCCGGTGTCATAGGGTTTTCTCAATGGGTTACATTTGCATAAGAAGGGACTGTGTATCAGGAGATCAAATAAAGATTAGTTCTTTAGTAGTAATTATTATCTTTCTACTGGGGAAATGGAAATGAGGAAATTTTCATGATAATGTGTGTTCATGTTTCATTATAAAGCCACCTAGTCAGGCAGGGTGACGCATATATTCAACAAAAACATTGTTTTGTTTTTTTTGTTTGGGGGGGGTTGTTTTTTTTTTTTTTGTCTTCTAATAACATTTTGACCTAAAGCTGCCCAACAAAACAAATAGCCCATCTATTTTGATCAAGCTGCATGGCTCGCTCCTCTGCATATTAATGAATTTTTCAGGCTTCAGTAATAAGAGATCCTGTCCATTTTTCATTAATCATGCCTACATATGTCTACACTTTTCCAGCTTGTTTTTCCTCACTAGTTTTCTCAAGATCTTAATGGATTTTTTTTTTTTTTTTTCATCAACTTATAAAGTCATGCTAAAGAATTTCATCGCATGCTAATCATTGTTTTTGTTTTGTTTTTACAGTGAAGAAAGCCAAGCTCCAAGGACCTCCGGGTGAGTACTTTTGTATTCACAAACCTTCTATATTTTAATCAACTTTACTGTATTTATTTAGTCTGGTCATACACTCCCCCATCCTCCAGATGCTTCACATTTTTCACACTTTGAGTCTCTCAGTCTTCCTTGATCTGGAGAAGCTGCAGTTCTTGCAAAATCCTGGGAGTTAAGAGCAAATTCTTAGTCTATGGAACTTGTGGGACTGTTCATGATGTTTTTCAACATACTGTACGCTGAATGACATAATCTACAAGAACCTGATTTCTGTTCAGTAAAGCCTGAACGTTGCTGGATTTTTCAGGCCATTACCAATATCATTATTGGGATTTGGGAGTATAAAAAAAAATCCAGTGACAATATAGTGTCAAGCTGTAGGAGTATCCCCAATAATTTAGTCATTTGCAATGCATCACTTAAGACTTGCTAATGTGAAAGTTTTCATATTAATGCTAATTTTCTTTATGCAGTTATTGTTGGAAATAAACCACATGCACTTATTTTCTTTTGTAGGTTAATCATTCAAATTCTGGCATGTGACTAAAAGCTAGGTTTGATCTTGCGTTATGTGATCCTATGTCCTTCCATGCCAAGCTGTGTACAGGTGAGCTTAGATCGTTGGCTGTTAAGTCCAAATCCCCACGGTCTCCACCTAAGCAAATCCCTGTAGTGTTTAGCCTCATGCCTACCTTTAAGCCCTGTGACGTTTCTGTCAAGAGCAGGCATCAACACTGACAGAAAGTCACTGCAACTTCGGGATCTGCTGGTGACATTTTACTGTCATTCTCAGTCCCCGACTGACGCCTGCAATCTCAATTTCCCCGCAGGTCTCTACATATTTTTAGTGTGTGTTTTTCTTAGTCCCTCCCCTTTCACCTTTTGGGAAACATAATGATTTTGTCAGGTGTCTGTATTGTGTCACAAGCAGCTCTGCTGCACTGAGATATTTGGTTTTAAATTGTCAGCCTTTGCTGGCCTTCTTTGTCTCTCTTTGCCCTCCTCCCTCCTCTGGGCCACACCACGTAACACCTGCCACAGGGCAAACATTGGGGATAATTCAGTTAAGCCTGTCGTCACCTTTAGGCAGAGTTTAAACATCAGTCACTTTTTTGTGCTACAGGGCAAAGAAGGATTTGTGAGGCACAGTCCTACAAGAGATTTAGAACACCAAAGGTTATGTTGATACTGTAAATTATATAATCTTTATGCAAATGGTAAAAAAATATTTCTTATTGATATTATGAGACTGATAATGTAGCCTTAGTACTTACCTTAGCCTTAGTCTTTCAAGGAATGTCATCATGCAAAAATCTTATCTTCCAAACACAATTCGTACCAAATCAGCTAAGACCACCTGTGGCAACATCAGCTTAACTAACATACAGTATCTCCGTACAAAAGGAAAGATGGGAATAAAGGACAGAATAATAATGTAATCATAATCAACTCCCTTTTCTCTAATTATTGTAGAGAGCGTGATTTTGGCCCCTTTTTCGTTCATGCCTTTTTTAGACTTTAGGATACATAGCCTATGCATTTTTTGCTCTCCAACTGTTTATGTTCCTTAGACCAGATAAATTCTGGAGGTGACATTGCAATGGGCACTGAATTGGCTCACAGTCTTATTATGCCACAAATACAATCAATTGTGCATCAAAGCTGCATATTCTGTTGTATTGATCTGTACTTAATCTTCTCTTTAATTATAGGAAAGGCATGTTGAGATCAGATTCCTGCATTTTATGTCATTTTTTTGGCCACTATGTCCCTTTGTCTGTTTATTCAGGTTTAAGGAATGAATTACTAGACATGTCATGGCTATTGTTTGTCCTAATGATAACACTAACTTACTCTGTAAAGGAAGATGACTGACTTACTGGAAGAACCTTAAAAGTTTACATAAGGCAAGTCTGGGATGTGTGTTTGCGCTGTTTTCTCACCACACCTTCAGATGGATAGCTTTTAGACCTTACTTTGGAGGCCTTACATTACATTGTTTTTGAAGAATACTGTACATGTAGAAATGAAGGTGACCTTGGATGGTCCGGTGGCCAGCTGTCTTAGTTTCCACTGATTGCCACAGGACACTGGGGCTTGATAAAGGCCTATGTGTTGCTGGATCAGTACATGTGTGTCTGTTCCTTCTCTGCCTGTATGCCTGCTCACAAATTTTAGCATTTGCTATATATTTTTATTTTCAAAAGTATTACGTTAAGATGCTCAGAATAAACATCCAAGTCACATTGTATTCAGTCTAGAACTGTGTACAGATATAGACTTCTCATTAGGTGGTTTCAGCATTGGTGAAAAAGTCCTCCATTAGGTTTATGGCTCCTGTTGGATGCAACATTTATGAGTGGTCTCAATTTGAAATGTCAGCCTTCCAACTGCCTGAGTTTCTCTGACTAATTCACTGAAAAACTCATCATCAATCAATAATAGATGAAGACACTGAGGGCTCAGGGGTGAGTGGGTGGTTAACAGGCAGGGGCAGTGAGTGCTGTCTTAAAACATTGACAGGACAAGTGGGCTGTATCATCCCACAATTCACCTCATCTGATTCCTCCTGATCCCTCCACTGACAGGTGTGGTTGGTGTGCTTTCACTATGCCACAGTGCGTGAATGTGTGTGTGCGTAACGGAGAGAGAGAGAGAGAGAGTGGGAGTATGTGCACACATTGTGTGATGTAATGAACTTTAACTTGTCAGGACCAGTTCACCATACACTGAGGAAGATCCTATAGAGCTAAAGTTGAAGTGTCTAATATTTTACAGTATCACTTGAGATTAGGTTAGGTACGAGCTTGATTTATGTGGATTTACATATCTTGCGTGTTAAAGTGTGCATGCTTGTCCCTGACCAATATGTAGGCAGGTATGATATTATCAGTTGCTATCGATTGGTCATGAATATATCAGTAAGTACTGTATGTATACAGTATTTTTTGCAAAAATTAAAAAAAAATTTCTTAGCTTAAAAGTTCAGTAGTTTTATAGGGTGCTTAATTTAACTCTAATACATTTCATGGTTATTATTTTGTAATAATTAAATTTTTTCTGTATTTTATATTAACTTTTACTATAATCTCTTTTTTCATAATACAAAAACTAGACATGTCTTTTACAACTCTTTATACAACTAAATTTAAGTGATCCTTAACAAAAACGATTGTGTCTGTTGATTTCTGTTAATTAAAGCCTGAATGATTCTGGATTTTTCAGGCCATTACCAATATCATTATTGGGATTTGGGAGTGAAAAAAAATCCAGTAACAATATATTGGCTGAAAGTGAGTTAAAAAAAAAAAAAACTAATTTAAAAGATAAAAACAAACAATCTTAATATGGATCCCTTAGATTTTTTTTTTTTTTTTTTTTTTTTTTTCCCCAAATTGTGATCAAGATACATGCTGAGTGGGACATGTTACAGTTGACCTATCTACTTGTCAGTGCTCTCTGGTGAACAAACTGTAATGTTGACATTCACTCAAACCTCATTCAGCATTTCTGTACTGCAATTCCTTGCTTACTTATCGTCTGATATATATACACCGATATCAATATGTCTGCAATAGGCTAATATTTTCCCATATATCAGTCTGACTGATTTATCAGTTTAGCTCTAGTGTTAATAGGATGTGTATCTTACGTTTTCAAAAAAGGGAATATTGGCGGATAACTTATCATTGTACAGTATTTAGATTATTCTCAAACATGGATACTGATATTGGCCTCATAAATCCAGTATACGTCAGGCTCTTGTGTGCGTGCACATAGTTTGTGTTTTTCCAGGGAGTTATTGCTGCTTCCTCCTCAACAGTGCAGATTGTATCAGCCATATAGTGGACAGCGCCTGCTGTAAAGGGCCCACAGCCACTAAGTGGCTCTTATCTAATCCAACATCCTCTTCCCTTATCTCATCTCTTCTATTCATGAGAGGCGGCCCAAGTGTGGCACAAAGCATGAACTATCTAATTAGGGAAAGGCTCGAGAGTCCCCCAGGCTCCTTTGTAATAATGTCTGTGTTTTGTCGCTACTATCCTCTCGAGACACTAATTAGGTCTGTGCCCTGTCACTCATGGTACTTGTAGGACAGACGATGCTTTCAGACAATGCTGACAATGCTTTTAGATCACTGGGTACTTACAGCAAAACCTTTTTGTTTGAGGCCTAATTTTGTCTTAATATTTATTTACGTTTTGTGCCAGTGGAATGTTGTAAGAATCCACCTGTGTCAACTGTTTAGTGTCTCATTGTGTCAAGAGTTGTGTTTACTTATCTGGCTGCTGTGTTAAGGGCTATGTGCAGAGTAAATGTTTCAATATGTCGCTGAGGTAACCAGGAAAATCTTTGTTTAGTGTGGTCAGGTGATCAGTCTACAAAGGAGCAGCTGATGACTGGCTTTATTTCCCATAGACCAAAGGGTGGACGGTGTGTGTATGTGGACTGTACTGTGTATGAGCGCATGGGGGCCAACACTCAGGGTTTGCCCCAGAAGTCTTGGGTATGACAGTGCTGTCTGTATCAAGACAGGGTATTGATATCGACATATTTTGTATACCCCAAATGTCAAGATAAGTGCATCCAACTCATGTTTTTTATGTAACTATTTTACTACATTTTACATTTTATGGGTATTTGAAAGCACTTTGTTACTGTTGTCATTTTTAGAGCCGAAACGATTATTCGATTAATTGATTCGTGGATCGTCATTAAGCAGATATTAAACAGCAACTATTTTGATGATCAATTAGTCCTTTGTCATTTTTAAAGCATAAACATTATCTAGTTCCAACTTTCCAGTTGTGAGGATTTGTGGCTTTTCTTAAACTGAATATTTTTGTGTTTTAGACCACTGGTTAGCAGATCTGACTTTTCACTGAATTTTCACTGTTCTCTGACATTTTATAGGCCAAACGATTAACTGAGAGATTAATTGGCAACCTAATCGATAATGAAAGTAATCATTATCACTATTGAATTTCCAGAATTTGCACTAAATCATAATCATATCACAACATGTTACATATAATGTGATAGAAGATTTTATCCATATTGCCCACTCTTTGTCAGTCATACAACCTGTTCTCAAGATCTTTAAGCATTTCTATCTAAGCTGCTCCTATAGCAGGCCTTGTGCCCAGGTAGGGTTCAGATTTATGCCACTAGAAGGGGGCGTTGCAGGGAGCACCACCGGTGGTGCAGGGTTGGTAACTACCAGAGCTAAACGGAGCAGATCAGACGGCATGTGCTTGACGCTCCTTTGTCCTACTGCAGGAAATGAAAAGTGTTGGTTGTGTTACGGGCTGTCTAATCCCCTCCCATCCCCCTCACCCCGCCCAGCGCTGACAGCTGGTGCAGATCGTTGTTGTGACTCCGCTGTCCGGTACTACTGGCTGAGAGGAGGCTGATGGAGATCACTGGGTCTGAATGTCTACACAGACCGACTGGCATTTGAATCTATGTCGTAGTTCAGCGGTGATCATTTACTACAAAAATAGCCAGCTGTCATATTTAGACTTTATTCACAGGTCACGCAGTTTGTGATAGTTGCCTTAAACAGGAAAATTACATGTCACCTTTGACCAACTGAAATACAATTTTAGTTTTGATGGTATGAAGGCTGACAGAGACCTTTTCTGCAGTACTAACAGGTCAGGAGAGACTTCCAGGAGAGATGTACCAGTCAGTTGGATCCTGTAGTTGTATCTGCTGTGTAGGGTTGGCTCTCACTGGAGATTAACAGGGTCAGTTTTCTGCCCTGGCCTGGTTTGGCTTGGCTCACCAATGGGGGGAGGCTTATCTCCTTTCACTCTCACTGGAGCTCCTGATGTCTTTTTCTCCCACACAAAGCCGAGTTACAACTCTCTCCCTAATACAAACCCTATATATGCTCTCAGCATATTGCTACCACCCCAATAAAATTTAAACTATAATCTCCCTTTCCTTTGTTTCAGACAAGTTCAACACCTATGTGACGCTGAAGGTGCAGAATGTCAAAAGTACAACTATCACTGTGCGGGGGGACCAACCCTGCTGGGAACAGGATTTTATGTTGTAAGTTATTGAACACAGACACAGGGTCATGCTTCAAGATTTATTGAACTAAATTAAATTTTAATCACTTTAATTACTGACTATAATAAATAAAAAAAAATGCATAGTAGACGAAAGAAAATGCCGCAATGATCTCACATAATATACAAAACCAATATAAAGGAACACCTCAATGCAAGCTTTTTACATTATACTAGACTGTCAATAGGTATAACTTGGTATGACTCTTTATGCTCTGTGTCTTGTATTGTCATAAAAATCGCTGACAATAGGTATCTTTGTGCATCGACAACACCAATTTTGTTGTTGAGTGAAACTACACCTCATGATGTATTGCCCTTGACAAGACTTTCTTGGATGTTTATCAAACGATATTAACCTATGAGAAACGGTACATGATGCGTCCTTTTGTTTCAGATAAATACAACGTTTCCCACAGCGTCCATGGACGCATTTGCCTTTATTCTAATTTGAAACCTACCTAGTGCTTATAGATGGAGGAAAAATGTTTTTCAAGTTGTGCAACTCTTTCTACAAAAAGGAACTTGTCAAACAGCTGATGTTCATTTCCTCCCTGTAATTCATTGGTTTAATTTCCTCATTTTACTTTCCCTTTGAAAGGTATCTATGGTGACTAGAGAGACAGCACGTTGTTGCATGTGTGTCATTGTTTGTCTTTTGTAAACTCCCTCATTGCAGCAGTGTTTGTTTTTCCAGACCTTTATCCTTCTGCTGTCCACTAATGATGTGTCGGCTGGCTGTAATTCAACATAAAACATCATCGTTCACCGGTGTTCACAGCAAATGCTCAGCACCACCTGTTACAACCAAATATGTTTATTAAACACTAAGAGATGATGACTCAGCTCAAGTAAAATCTAAAAATCGGAATTCCAAATTTCCTCACTGTGAATGTCAGCAGCTAACTTGCAGCCAACTCCGCTGTAGTTTTAGATATGCTTGAAAGATGTTTCACATTAAAATCACAGACATACATACATTTTTCATGATTGCTTATTATTTGTCTTCTGGATTAAATTTTATGAAAACTTAGCTAATGCATATAATTCCTTTTGGGAGCTGGCTATTTGGATGGTGTGCCCTTTAGTGCATCAACAAGGAAGAGTGGTTTCAAATAAAAGGAATAGTTCAACATTTTGGGAAATACACTTATTAGCTTTCTTGCCAAGAGTTAGATGAGAATATCGAGAACACTCTCATGTCTCTACTGTAAATATGAAGCTACCACCAGCAGCCCGTTAGCGTAGATTAGCAAAAAGGCTGGCTGTTTTCCCCTGTTTCCAGTCTTTATGCTAAGCTATGCTAACTGGCTACTGGCTGCAGATTCCTATTTAATATACAGATATGAGAATGGTATCAATCTTCTCATCTAAGGCTCAGGAAGAAAGTGAAGAAGTGTATTTCCCAAGATAATGAAGTATTCCTTTAATGTTAACATAAATTGGACCAAAAATATATACATATTAAAAAACAGCGCTGTATTGCTTTAATTTGAACGAGGTAGTTGGAAAATCAACTGTTACTGTCAATCAACCTGGTAGGAAATCAACCTGTATGCTTTTGATATGCTATGCAAAATGGTGCATACAAATGCAGTTTATAATGGTCTAAAACAACCACTATGATGAAAGGCTTTAAAAGACAAAAGTTGGTAAAAATGCTATGTTGTTATAATAGGATTTCCACAGTTGCAGTTCAATTGTGATCTATATCTGCTTTACATCCACCTTGTTGTTCTAGGAACTGTGCACTGAAATTGTTTGTGTTGTTTCGCACTAGAACGGGAGCCTCTAATTAAACGTAATTTGCTTCTGAACTGCATAAAGTGATTTTAAAATGATGTGGAAATGACAAGTAATCAGAGAGAGACTCCCCACATTTTGTCGAGAGTGTTTGTTTTCAGGTGGGCATTTGCAAGTTCATTCCTGTCAGTTAGAGAACAAAAGTGGCCTTGATTTATTTGCATTTTAATAAAAAAAAAAAAGACATGGATCACACAATCATAAAATAAAAATCTACAAGATTGGATAACAGAATCTAATTGATATTTTAAACAAAAGCAATCTCTCAGTTAAAATTAGCAACAGTTTGATTTTAATTCCTTGCTAGATTTATTTATTCTGTGCCATTTTGTGTGAGCAGATGATTTAGAAAACCTTTATCTCTGCACCTGGACACCCTGGATACTCAGCGCCCTCCCCTGCATTTCTCTCATTAGCTGTTCTCTTTGATTATCTTTTCTCTCATCTTCCTTTTGTTTGGCCCGTCGATAGTTGTAAACTGCCACCGACGAGAATATGCAAATGCCCTTGTCATGCGGCTCCTTTCAAAATGAATATGCCATTTTGTTGCTGTCATCAAGCTGTTTTTGAGCCATTTCAATAGCATGTTGAATGACAAAACAAGGCTGGAATGGATTATGACAGCTAATACACAACACAAAAAGGAAGTAACCTTTGTTATCAGCCAGTTGTAGAGCCTGGCAGTAATTATGTAGAAAATTCTAGTTCATTGAATGTGAATTGAATAACATTGTATAGTTTTCTGTTTGTTTTTTTTGTGTTTTTTTCAAAAATCTCCTTTTCAAAATCTCTCAGTGAGATCAACCGGCTGGACCTTGGCCTCATTGTTGAGGTGTGGAACAAAGGCCTCATCTGGGACACCATGGTGGGGACCGCCTGGATTCCTTTGAAGAGTATCCAACATTCGGAGGAGGTTCTAATATGCACCCGAACACATATGATATAAAACAGAAAAAAGATGCAGGAAGGATTTCATTATGAAAATTAATTTCCCCACTGACATAACTAAGTTTCTCATTAGTAACAAGATACAGTATTTCACTTTTGCATTTTCTTTTACCTCCACAGACATTAAAATACATTGTGGCTTCATCGTTAATTATCCTTGAAAAAGTACAAATGCACAAAAAGGTTTTGCAGTTATGCTAATAAACGTACCTGAAATGTATAACCGTTGAAAGTAATAATAATAGCACAGAGTAGGTAGAATAATAGACACAAAAACTGTTCAGTTGTCTACCTAGGTAAATATCATATAAATATCTAATTGCAGGAGGGATCAGGCGAGTGGATTTTCATGGATGCAGAGGTTCTGATGAAGGCAGATGAGATATATGGCACCAAGAACCCAACACCTCATCGAGTCCTGCTGGATACTCGCTTCGAGCTGCCTTTTGGTGAGAATTGCCAATCCCTTAGTTTTTTCGGTTGCTTTGTATTTAAGTTGCATTTTACTCTTCCTGAATGAGGCAAATTTCCGAAAAATAAGCCACACTTTTGAAAAGTTCAGGTGCTTATGTAAGACATTTTCCAATGCTGTAATCTCAAGTACCTGCTCTGACTACAGTGAGTGCATAAGTGATGTCGAGAGTACAATAGTGATCAGGTTACCCTAGGGCAAATCAAACCTTGATCTGCTGAGTTACACAAAGGCCAAAAATGCTTCCTGCTGAAATGTCAGCAGTCGGTTTTTTTGAGGCTACACAGGAAAAACGATCCAGCCTGGGGCACTGTGTAGCAAACTGATGACGTAGTATAACCTGGTGTTCTTTGGTTTTATACAAGAATTTGATTTCTTTTGAATAGAAAACATAAGGACCATATTTACAACCTAGTGAATCAAGTTAAGCCGCAGCATCCAGACCATTATCTTGTTCCACGATGTGAAGGAGGACACTAATGTTGAACAGCTAATGGCTAGAACTCTTAGATTTTTTTCATAGATATTTTTCTTAGTGGCTAATGTCCTCTCTCTGGTTCCAGTAGAGACAAGAGGTCTGTTTCTGTCCTACATAGATTGGGGGCACTGACTCATCAATGGCAGAGCTTCCTTTATTAACTTAGGTTCAGTAAATATAATTTTGTCTTTACAGGTTTTTCTATTGTGGCCAGCGGGATCAAGGAACAATTGAGAATGCTTTTATATATATTGCTAACATGATGAAGAGGGAAGTGAGACAGTTTATCTCTGTCAGCCAAAACTGACTGTTTTTGGAAATTATCCACAGCAAAATTTCATATATATTTAATTAAAGCTGCATTGAATGATTAGATTTTTTGATTTTTTTTTATTATTATTTTTTTTTAATCATCGCTTTATAAAGTAAAGACATTTGAGCAAGCGGTTACCTATTGAAACATCCAGCAGACATGGAGCAACATCAACATTCATTTAGATAGTGTAGATAGTTTTTTTTTTTTTTTTTTTTTTTGCCATCTGATGGAAATAAGTCAAATGTTTACTCTCCTTTTTAGCTCTGATTTGGTCGCCATAAACCTCTGTGAAAACTATTTGGTATTGAGCTGCTAAATGCTTCACTTTCTTCAGCAGGTTGTTGCTAACTTTGTCTGTCTACCTATTGGGGCTGGGCAGGTAGCATTCAGGGGGTTTATCAGAGCTTTTATGCTAAAGCTATCTGTTTCTGCTGGGTTGATTAGAGAAATGAGACTGACCCATACAGTAGACAAGTGAGAAAAGCAATATAAATGAGCTAAAAGAGGCTAAATAGGTCTACAGCTTGCTAGCAGAGCAGAGTTTGATGATAATTCTCACTGGGTTTGTGTCTTTTCACAAGAGCTTTAATTTTTTCCATGGTGGTGTCTGCAACCCACTCACTACACCTTGTCCAATCTCTATAATTTTGCCTGATTAAAATGATAAATCGATTTCAGAATAAAAGTCCCATTGATAATTAACAGCTAAATTAATTCATGCAGTGAATCTCATTTAATTTAATGCGCTTCAAGACAGTATCACCATTGCCGCCACAGCAGATACAGCTCAAACCTTATCATCAAAAGGCATCAAAGTTAAGGTTGTCTGTCCACTGAGTGGGAGACAACCTCTTTTCTGTTTTAAGAGGAGACCTTTCAAGGTTGCAGGAGGCCATCATTTCGGTGCCACCAGAGCCATTCAGTAAAGCTGTGGGTCTGTGTGTCTTTGATGCCCTAGCCTTTTGTGTGTGGCCTTTAATGTGAATCTGTCTGCAGTGTAGCGCACATCCCCCTGAAAATAGGGATCGGTGAGAGTACCTGATTTTAGAAAGAGCAGTAATCTAGTCTGGCATAATAAATATGATTGGAGAAGGCAGGGTTAAGTATAAAAAAAATGGCGACAAAACACTCCTGTCATGGGTACATCAGTTGTTTAAGAAAATGTAGACTAGATTTCATATCAGTTGTCTCATATACATATATTCATAAATGTACAGTTGCTCTAGTTGTACTGTATGTTCATTTGAGCTTTTTTTTTTTTTCCTGACTGCTGGTAATTTTCAGGTAGTAATTTTAAATTTTTTGTATTTGGTAGTTTCGTTAATGTAGTATTCTGCTATAGTTTACAATCTCTCATTAAATTTGATTGGTATTTGACAGTCAAGAATCAGTTCCCGACATTTGTGATCCTCCTTCCATCACAGTTTTTGGCCATTGCTAACTAACTACTTTTATTTCCTCATTCCTAAGAGGCTTGTGAAAAATTGAACAGGCATAAATGTATTATGATGGCATCCTGGAATGTGATGCTTGAAATCAGAAGGAGCAGGATGTAAATGTCAAACACAGGTTCACATGTATGCTTTATGCCTATTTCGGTACCAGACATCCCAGATGATGAGGCACAATACTGGACAGGCAAGCTGGAACACATCAATACCATGAGAATCCATGATGAGGTGAAGTGCAATTTAATAAGATTTTACTACTTTTATTTGTATGAAGGCAAAACAGTACTTCAGTGTACTGTAATGATGAACATACTGTATGTCCTGCTGGTTTGAATTATTTTTATAAAGTCAATGAGTTCTTTCTATGTTTTGATGTCTAAAAATGACGTATGTTCCTGTTTACTACTTTTTGTGCTAATGATGTACTATTATATTTATTGTTGTTGTTATTAATGGAGTTGTTCTAGTAAATCACTGTGGTGATAAAAACCAATATGAGGCCATGAAAAACAGACTTGATGCTTGCTATTTTTCTCTCCCTCTCCTTGTAGTACCCTCTTCAGGATGACGTTCAGAGTCACCCACTGCCATTTGCGGCTTCCCAGTGCTGTGAGTGTGGCTGTCCGTACTGCTGTCAGCCTGTAGATGGGGCCAATTACCCACCGTTCTAACTCTTAGGCTTTGATATTATTTCCTTCCACTTCCTTAACCCTGTTGCACTGCCTAATGTAGTAACAGCTGAGTACTTTTAATCAGAGTTGAAAATGAAGCCTAAACACTCAAGATTAAGTCTGTAAATATTTTTACAAACTTAACAAAGAGCAGATGTTATGCATGTCAAATCTTTTCTCACTGTTGTGACAGTTTGTTTTCCACTCTGAGAACCACTGATGGGGTTCCCTTATCCTCCTACTATAACAACACATGGACACCTTTTTGTTTTCACACCCCCTACCTCCTCTTACTGTACCTCTCACTTGTAACATCTGCACTTTCACCAGGCAACTATTTCGGATGGGCTGACCCACTGAGTATGTAAAACACACTTTGAAATTTTCCTCCTGGCCAATCCTCAGTGCCCTCTGCATGTCCCAATACCCCATATCCCCCAATAACATGTAATCTATTAATTTTTCCATGCATTTTATTCTAATTATTTTACTCCAATACTTGTTTTTCCTAACTGTTTTCCTGGATCCCTTTTGGCCTTTTTCATTCATTCATCATTTCATTCTCCTGCTATTTTCCTGTTATCTATGCTCTGTGCTGATGTCATATAATTTTCATAACCCATGTATACTTAATCCATAAATGACTGTTTTAGCACAAATACTAGAAAACAAAGATTCGGGAAAATAAATCAGAAACACTAAAATGTTTTTCTTTCTCTTTGAAATTGTGCTTAAATTTGAAATTGTCTCTTTGAAATTAAGTAATAATATGGGGATAAAACATATTCGAATATGATTTGTAGAGAAAAGACCTCCTCAAATCTTAGAGTGTAAATTGCAGTTGCATCACTGAAGTGATAGGTGGCAGTCTTTGCTCAAATATTTTTATATGTCACCTTGACATTTCATTGTCCTCCCGCTTCACTCTTAGAGACATCAACCGAATCACTTTATCTTTTGCCTTCGAAATTTATTGGGCTAAAAAGATAAAACCCCAGCTCAGCTGTTAGATCCAGCAGATGCCAACCTCTTCAAAGAAATTTTCTGAGGTCAATCTTGGGGTTGGCAATGTCACTTTCAAAAAGTGGTTTATTTGGGTGTACTTATTATTATTATTATTATTATTATTATTATTATTATTATTATTATTATTATTATTATTATTATAAAACAATTAATACAGATGCACATTTTATTTCCCTAGAATTTGTCATTAATGTAGTTTTCTTAACATGTTTACTCCCCAGTCAAGGCAGTGAGACTGAATGCTAATCAAAAATAGTCTCCTAGATTAGATCTGTAAGATGTTTTTGTAATTTTTGTGTAACAACCCGCAAATGTGGCAACAACTACAATTAATTTTTCTGTACTATCTTCCTTGTAGAAAAACAGAAAGTACCAAATTATAAACAACTGTAGATCAATCTAAAGGATAATCAGTATCTTCCATTTAGCAGGAAAGCCTCTTTTGACATATAGGGGCTGCAATCTTTTAAAAGTGCATGACCTTTGCTCTGTCAACCTCCCTATTAACCTGGCATCCACTGACCCTAGTTCATTTTTTCAGCTCTCTACAGTTTTTTTTTTTGAGATAGGAAAAATTTATACTGGGATGCATTATCCACTTTCACATAGGTTTGATAATAAGCAGGATTTTTAAATGCTTTCTGTCATACGAAAAAATCCTTACTGATGTTTCAGGTACGCTTAATTCACTTAGCTCATCCTGTTGCCTGTTGCAGCTCTAGATGACCAGGACAGTGCTGTAGATGACCGGGACAGTGACTACCGCAGTGAGACGAGCAACAGTCTGCCTCCACGTTACCACACAACGGCTCAGCCCAACTCCTCCATGCACCAGTACCCCATGGGGCCTAGGCTGCAGCACCACCCAGACTCCTGCACAGACTCTCTCCACAGTTTTGACCTGGACTACCGGGAACAGAGAGGAAGCAGGTAGACAGAGTATATACACAGTCACCCATACACACCCACACTTGCTCAGTCACTCTAGGTGAAACTCTAACTTTCTTACACAGTTACACATTCCCTAACAGTATAGTCTGAATCCAAAATCAAATAGTTGAGCTCGGACAGGTGTAAAAAAAAACGCTATCAGTGACATTAACGTTAAACGTTAATCAAAAGTTTCAGGAAAGTTGTAAACTTGTGGCCACTTGGAGAGTCAGTTTAGAGTCAACACCTTTTTTTATGGTACAATTTTGATATCTAGTGCAATGTAGCACAATAGCCATGTTTTTCCAGTGTTTTGCCCACCCCATTTATATGCATGATGGGTCCAAAAGATTAGAAGTGCCTCTCAATATAATATTTTCTACTACAACACAACCACTAACTATGGCCTCAAAAATGACCAGAGTTAAATTAGCACCTCTTACACAGTGTCAGCAAAAACTGAACATTATAAACTCAAAAAACACAAGATATATAGTGGAATCTAAAACTCTGATACCACTTTCCCATTAAAGTGAATGGGATATTTAGATCCCACTGTATTTCTAGGCTGTTGTTCTGATTTTATTAGAATAAAAAAGTGGGAGCTCTGTATGTTATTTCATTCTTTCTCCAATTTACTTGTAAAAACAGAGCAATTTCATTTCCTCTAGACTGTACTTACACCTTTGCTTACTTTAACTTACTCTTCTTTCTCCATATAATATATAGTCAGATAAATCCAATTTCAGATTTACAGTGACAGAAGTACTAATTTTAATACATCATTTCTTAGTTTTTTTTCTCTCGCATAGATTGCCTGACCAAGAATCCAACATGGCTGGAGCTTTATGCTTTTATTTTATGTATGTGAGCTGGCTTTTCTTTTTGCCATAGTCAATGGTTCATTCAGCTGCTTCAGTAGACCAGGAAGGATCTATACTCTAGAAGCAGAATGGATTTGTCAGACCCTGTATCCTTAACCTAAGCTAATTCAACTCTCTCCAGCTTTTTAATTTATAATATTGTGGTTGCCCACTGACACAAACATCAGGAGGCATACACACTATTTCTTTGGTGTGATTGAAGTCAGAATGTAGTTGAGATGGCCAAAATGTGTGTGGTGATTGTTACTATAATTGTGTATTTATATTAAAATAACAATAATAATATAGGAAAAAACAGTATCAATTGTATTACTACAGTAAAAACAGTGATACATTATCGTTATTATTATTATTAACACCACACAGCTGTTTTGAGGCCAGATTTCGTCCATAAGACAAATGGTCTCGGTGCATGGAATCTACTTTTGTGCACTCGTGGATTTTCATGGAATGCATATATACCAGCGAGACTGCTGCAAATCTGCCTGTGCGGACTGATAGGGAGTTGATCCGGATAATTCTAGATCAGAGTAAAAATTGGAATTACAGCCAGGGAAAGCTCATTGTTCGTGTTTCTTTTTGTCTTGAGGGTCTGTTGTGTTGGTTAAAGTTCCTGGTAGTTTCAAAGACTCTGAACTTGGTTTAGCCATATCACAGAGGAAATCCCTCTGTCACATACGGAGGGAGTGGGTCAGTGACATACACATTGACATGTGTGCCATATGGTGGTGATCTAGCTTGCATTTCTCATGAATGCTGTTGCAGGCTGAGTGGTTAAGGGCTGATAAGCATGACTGTTGCTGTGGGGATTTACAGAGATCTAAATTCACAGATGCACATGCAAACATAGGGGCACACACACTCTCAGACTTGCACACACATACCGTTTTATTACTTATATAATATAATCTATGATCTCTGTGAAGAATAGGTGTGCAGTGTTATTACAAAAGTGACTACTAAGCTGACAAGCCTTATTGTCTTTACATTTTCATGAAACTATTCTTGCCTTCATTTCTCTATTTATCATACTGCTTAACTTGTGTTTTTTTGCACTTTTCTTCTTGTTTGCTTGGTTCTTCTTTTCTTTCCCTGTATCCATTCCCATTCCGTTAAAACTATTTTTGAACCCAAATTAGATCATTAAACCAGAAAGGAAGGGTCAGAATTATACCTGTAGATTCTGGCATGGGGGTTGAAGATTGGGAAAACAAATATAAAGGGCAGGGCAAACCTCCCCTGAGTGACTTCTTAGAAGATGAGGAAGACAACGTTATCCTTCGAATGGGAAGATCTTACCCCGAACCATCACACACTTCTATCCATCAGAATACTCAGCGTAGTAGTTTTCTGCCAGTGTCCTACCCTGAGGGCTATGACACTATTGATCGACGGCGAAAGAAAACGATAAGGAACCCAGGAGGATTGCTTAGTACAGAGGCAGAGAAAATGCGAGAAGAGGCTTTTCCCTCTGACCTTGCACTGCTCCATGAGAAGAGAGGGGAGCTGTTTATGCGGCAAGTAGTAGAGATGCAGGAAGAGGAGGAGCGTATGACATCATGCCTCAGGCCATACAAGAATGGGCTTCTTTACAAGACAAGGATGTGGGCTAAAAATGAGCTGGACCACACTTTAGAGAATTATGTGGCATACAAAAAAGAACAAGATGCTAGAATGAGGGCACGGTTTGATTTTGATTTAGAAAGTTCTGAAGATCTGCACTACTCCCTAGGAGCAGAGGAGGATATTGATGACACTGCCTTTGTAGCAAAAGACTTTCACCCAGAGAAAGTAAGACATTACAAAGACAGGTATTCTTTTTCTTATGAGGGCCACACAGAAAATTCTCAGGGTCTGCGGGAGAAGAAGTGTGGAAAAGCTAAAATTGCAGGATGGACTCCAGAGGCAATGCTCTCTCCTGTAGAGGAACCAAGTGATGAATATGTAGATCCTATGGATGAACTCCAGTGTCTTGTTGAAACAGTTTCTGAATACCTTGCTGAAAAAGAGGAGGAAATTAGCAAGTACGGTTCCCTTCCTAAATCAAGCAAATCTAGGCTGTCATCTCAGGGTAGCAACAGAACCAACTCTTTTGGAGAGGACCATAATAGTTCATCAAAGGATCCAAAGGTAGAAACTCAATCACACACTTCTTCTGACCAGGGCGTCTCAGGGGTAAAAAATGCCATGAGCTCATTATTTAGTTCTCTCACTGACAGAGTGGGAGGAGGCCCCAAACAGCCTGTCCCCACTCCGCAAGCACCATCAGCACAATCCTCTCAAACTGGACTAACAAAACTCTTATCCTTTATTCCTAAATCAAATAGCTCAGCTCCTGTAGCTGTTGTGTCTCCAGTAGAAACTTCTCCTGAAAATTCATTCAGTTCTTTGTCTTTTCAGCTACCACATGATGCCAAGACAAAAGGTCATAATCAAGAAACAAAAGCTCCCACGTGGAGTCAGACTCAAACAAGTACAAAAGAACATGTACCTGATTTTGTAACCAAACCTAAAAGTGCTCCAGGAGACTCAGTCTTAGGGAAATTGAATCCTTTAAAGCATTTTTCAGCAGGAGTTAATGGAAACTCAGCTGCATACAAAAAGGAACCAGAAACCACATATTCTCAAGGCAATACACAATGGGATGAGAAATGTGTTCATCATGGTAACCAGTCGATGCCAGCAGAAGGAGGTAGGAAATTTGAAATATTAAGAAGTTCATCACAAGAGAAAAATTTAGCACAAAATCAAGATGAAAATGTTCATGGGAGACAAAATCCAATGATTTACAGACAAGAAAATGTGCCTGTTCTGGGGCCAGCAAGGCCAAATAGCCAAACACAATCAGCAAATACTGGATTCTTTAGCCCTTTGAAAAAATCATTAAGTTCATTAATCACACCTGCTGTTCCCATTCCACCTCAGGGAGTTCCACCTGTGGCAGTTTACCCAGTGTTTAGATCGACAGAAGATCCCCGATTAGAGAAACTAGCAGAGGACCCATCATTGAGTTGTAAACCTAAACTGCCTTTCCTCTCCTCTGAAAATGTTTCCAATCAGCAACGTCCCAAAGCAGAGGGAGGCATGCTCTCTGGTTTTTTAAAGTTTGCATTCAGTGAGGATGTTAGTGCCTCCATGACCACACAAAACCCTGTGCAGTCCTATCATGATTCAACTTCAGCAGGCCCCTCCACCTTAACACAGAATTCCGCTGTGGCCCAAGAAAGCACTGAGAAAGGATGGTTTTCCAGTATATTTAACCCTACCTCTGTTCCCCCTGGTTCAAACCCGAATTTTACAAATAATCAGCAATCTCAGAAAGTGCCATCTGGCTCACTTGCACAACATACAACAAATCAGAAAACAACAGCAGCTTCTCATGGAATGCAGCATCAAGCTACCAATCAGCCTGAATCACAAAGTTTTTTGACAGGTCTTCTTAAAGAGAGCTCAACCGAAGACATCTCCCAAATGGGCTCTAATCAACCAAAACAAGGAGGACTGCTATCTGGACTTCTTAAATTTGGCTCTAACAGTGACCTATCTGGCAGTTTGCCACAGCAGGCTTCCCATGGCAATCAACCACCTGGGAGCAGTGATACCTCACAGTTTCCTCATCACCGTCCCCCACAACAAACTTCTTCAGTTCTCCCAAAAGGGGGGCTTCTCTCAGGGCTATTGAAGTTTTCATCAACAGAAAATATACCACAAAATGTACATCTATCTGAAGCTGAAAAACAGAGGAACATCTGTGGCAATTATTCTGGTCAGCAGCAGACTTCAGATGAAACTCAACAAACACAGCCTCAGCAAAAGGGGCTGTTGTCTGGCTTGCTTACGTTTGCATCCTCTGAGAATATTTCAAGCAGCCAAACAGTTCATCATCAACAAAGCAGTGTTGAACATAATCAACAGGGTTTTAACCAACTGAATACTCGAGGTCCAGACCGAGGGCCTCATATCAGGAATAGAACACCAATTCAGCAAGTTGTCCAACAGGACACTAGTAAACCAGGCTTTACTCGACAGCAAACAGTTCCACTCCGGCAGCCACAATCCCAACAAGGTGGTCTTTTATCTGGTCTTTTTAAATTTGCTTCAGCAGACAACATAAACATACAACAACACCCATCAGCTCAGCAGCATGGAATTACCCAAAGTATATCCAGCCATGAACAAGCAAGGACAAGGAATATCCCAATTTCCAACCAAAATCAACCACAGAATAGCTCAACACAAAAAACAACTCAAGCAACTGGTCTACTTTCTGGATTATTCAAATCCTCCTCAGAAAATATAGCTCAACAACCTCAGCCTGAAATCATTCACAAGACACAACAACAAATCAAAGTGCAACACAGCCAAACTGCTCAGACTCCACTGGAGACAGCAAATCAATCTGGAGTGCTCTCAGGGTTGTTTAAAAAGTTAACAAAATCATCTGAAAACGTTGACACAACCTGCCAGACATCAACAGCCCAATTACTGCATCAGAAAGCCAATAATTATACAGACACAATGAAGAACCCGCCGCAAACACAGTATCGCACTAATGTTACACAACAATCCTCACAAGAACGTGCAGAGAAAGAGAAGAGGATTCCACGAATGGCCCAGCAAGGGTTTTTATCTGGAAAATTTAGCAAAAATGTAACTGAGGACCCTTGCACTCATAAACAAGTTGAAACATCAAGTCAGATTACAGAACAACAGACATCCGCACCTAAATTCACAGAGATACATTCAGGCAAATTAAAAAGTACTACCTCAGACTTTGGAAGGGACAGCTGTCAAAGAGTTGTTCCAGATACTTTTAATCCAGGAAAGAGCAGACATGCTTTAATCAGTGCACCTGTCTCAATTGATAATGAGAGTTTAGATTTAAGAACATCGGCTACTTTTGCAAGATCTCTTCAGAGTCAGGCAATATACTCCTCAATTAGCACAGGTAATTTATCTCAGGTATATTATTCTGGCTCACTTCAGTTAGTACACCCAATGGCTTATAGTACAGGAAATATTCATTCAATTTTACAAAGCCATACAACTTCTTCAGTCATGAACATGCAGCCGTATATTGGTGGAAGCACTCCCTCCTTGTACGGAGATACTAGGCAAAGTCTTTGTCAAGGTCAGCTTCCCCCTTATAGAATAAGTCCTTCTTATGATGAAAACCAGTGGATCCGTGAAAGCGCTCTGTGGCAACAGTTTCAGAATGAGTCAATGAATTATCAGTTCAAGAGAGAAGATCAAGGGTATAGCCAGAGCTGTGAAGGTGTGTCATTACAGGCACCTGCTCTTCACTGCAGATCCTCAAATATCAATAAGCCATTCAACTCCCCTACACCATGGCACGATTTTGATTGTCGCCAAGGGCACTTTGGACCATATGAGTTTGATGGATACAGGAATGGTGATATATATCCCAAGAGGAAGTTATGGAACAGTTATGAAGACTTGGGAAATGCAGAATATTCACGTAATGAGGAGTGTGCATTGAACTTAACTACTAAACAGAGTACTGCAAAGTTTGGGAAATGTCAATCATTTAATGATGGTAGCACTTACAGCTTGAACGGGGTTTCATATCATGAAGGCTATTATGAGGAGACTGCACCAAGTTTATCATATTCGGCTAACTGTCAATATGGAATGGATAAATCAGTCCTACAAAATTTTCATACTGATGGCATGAGCCATCAGAGTCAGTTTAATTTGAACCCAGCAATAGATTCAGACTGTCCTCAAAATGCCAATACTGAGACAGAAGACTCCCTCTACCTTGAAGACACTGAATGGTATCAGCAGTGGCTTGCACTTTTGGAGCAAGGAATGTGGTGGCCAGCAGATGATGGTGACTGTGGCTACTTTGTTTACACAGATCATGAGTACATTTATGCCTTACTTACAGATACAGCGGGTGAATATGTGTATGCGTGTGCCCCTGAAGGTGAGTCTTGGGGAAATGCCCAGAAGCTAGATAGTTTTCCCAGTGCTTGGCTACACAATGAAATGGTTTTAGTCTGTGGCTTTAAAATTCCACTTTACAATGAGGATGAGCTTCTTTGGCTACCTGGTCAAGATCACGGTGACTCTCAACTTGTTAATGCCCCCCTAGATTTGTCTGCCGCCTATAGAAAAGGCAATCAGATAATGAATTTAAATCTTGAGCAGTTCTCTCAGATGTTTGAAAATTCATTTCTGTCACAAGGGCAACAAGAAGTAGATTTCACATCTTACAGATTAAACAAAGTCAGAATGGATCCCAGACAGCCCAGTAATGTCTATGAAGACCTATGCAAAGATGTTATTGACCTGTCTTTTCGTAATAAAGACCATATTGGCCCTTATTGGAACAACCAAGAGATTAAGACATTTCTTGCTCAAAAGGTTGCTGTTTCCCTGAACTCTACTCCTACGGCAAATTCCAATCAGCAGCTACTTTACAATTGTTACCAACCTAGCCAACGGCGGCGTTCATCCACCGGCGTTACAGTGAAGCATGCAGATGATGTATCGGAGGAAGAATGGAGAAAGAGAGTGACTCCAGGAGAAGAACAACCTAATCGTCAACTCAGAAAGATCTCTTCCCTCATATCCTCCTCTGTGGGGAAAACAACACAGGTTGAATTGAACAAAACTAGCATATCATCATGTGATCAAGCACCTGACAAACACTCTAAGAACATTCTTTCATCAGGTTTCCAAAGTCTGAAGTCAAAGATCATCAAAGAAGGATCAACTGCTGATGTGACTCAGTCAGAAAATGTTAAACAACCAATGCAGAGGCCAGCTACCACACAGGGAAGAATTTTGCCCACAGTACCAACAACTGCTCAAGTGACTCACCCCTCAACACAATCACATACAACTTCACAGAAACCTACACTTTCACGTCAGACTACCATGGTACAACAAACAGCCCCACCAACACAGCCCAATGTCACAGTGCCTTTAGAATCAAAAGAATCTCTCATTAAACCTATACTACCAGGACAGCTTGCAGCTGATAAGCCAGTGGATATACCAGTGGAGAAACCATCTGAACAACCACAGGTAGGCTTCATGAACTTTCTGAAATCTGCAGTAGGTATAGAGGAAACAAAGCCAGATCCCCAGAAATCTTCTCCCAATCAGCAGAGCAAATCTGACAGCACTGCTTCCTTACCAGGCAGCGCTCCTACAAATAAGGAGGCTACAGGAGTGTCAAATCTATTTGGATCAATTAGTAGCCTGTTTAGTACTGAAGCTGCTCCACCACAAAAACAGCAGATGAAACCTAGTGTTACAGAGGGTTCACTGGCATCGGCAACTAGACCTAAAGGTATACAGAGACAACAAACAATGGACCAAAGTGGTATGTCTCGGCCACGGACCCAACCCCCAAACAAAAGTATATCCCAAGTACTTTCTCCCAGTTGTTCTGCAGGCCCTGCTACAAGTCGATCAGAAACTATGCCACCTACAGAACAGACAAAACAGGAAACAGGAACTAAACCATCTGGTGGACTGTTTGGATTTTCAATTGAAGAAATGCTGACAGGAACAACAGCAATTGCCCAATCTGGACCCACACCTCAAACACCTGCATCAGCTACAGCTCCACGAGAAGAATCACTTGGTAAAGGTATATTATCAATGTTTAGTGGGCCAAGTCCTCCACAGGCTGCACCTAAAAATGGGCCCTTGCCTCAGCCGAATCCTCCAAGTGCAGCTTCACAACCTCCCCAACAAGAATCACTTGGTAAAAGTTTATTAACAATGCTTGGAGGATCAAGTCCTCCTCAACCTCCTCCTCAAACCAAGCCTACTGCTGAGGCATCTCAACAAGGAACTGTTCCTCCAAAGGACCCCCCATCTATAGGATTCCTTTCCATGTTTGGTGGTCCCAGCACCCAACAGTCTCAAGCCCAAACAGGATCTATTCTAAGGGGAATTATGCCTGGGTCATCAAGTTCAACTGAAAGCCCAATGAAGGGACTGTTGTCAATGTTTAGTGAACCCAGTCCTCCACAACCTCAGCCGCCAACAACATCATCTCAGCAAAGAGTAGCTCAATCACACACTCATCAAGATGAAGCACAGATACAATCTAAACCACAAGCACAACCTCAAGCACAAGGGCAGCCAGCCACCTCTGTTCTTGGGGGAATATTGGGTGGCTTGTCTACCTCTACTGAAAGTCCAAGAAAAGCTTTCTTCTCCATGTTTGGCAGCCCCAGTACTCCTCAAACACCTGGAGCTGGTAGAAGTGCAAATATGTCTTCTACATTAAGGACTGAAGCACCCAAAGAACCTGTAAAGAGTATGCTCTCTGGTTGTAATGATGTTTTGACACCATCACAACAAACTCCAAATTCATCATCTGATATTGTTACTGCTACCAAAGATCTGACAGCTATTAATTTGCAAAAAGGTTCTTCCCAAATGTCATCTGTTTCCAGTAGCAATGTGCCAGTGTCAGCAACTATCAGTCAAATATCAAGTGAAATCTTAAGGTGCAATGCTAGTACTAACTCTAGTGAAATGCATGCTAGCCCAGCCACAGATATTACTTTAGATACCACAAATTCTAATAAAGTGGACACCGCAATTAAAGACACTGATATTGCATCTGTGGAACCAAATTCAGAATGTGTCACTGTGCAAAAGGAAACAAGCACAGAAAGTGCAGCCGGGGATCCTGGTTCACCTAAAGAGTCACGAGCTTCTGGTCTGTTGTCTTTGATGAGTGGATCTGGCCCACAGACTTCATCCTTACAAGCTGGATTCATTCCAGATGGTCCAGGAAAAGGTTTACTTTCCTTATTTTCTGGGCCCGGCACTGAGCCTAGTGCTAGACAGACAGGTCCTTCACCTACTGCACCAGGGTCTACACCTGGATCATCAAGCTCCAAGGAACCAGCAGCCAAAGGTTTGTTCTCTGTATTTGGAGGTTCTTCACCCCAGCCTTCTTTACAGCCTGGAAGTTCTCTATTAGGGACAATGTTTGGAGGCCCTTCACCCGAAACACCAGCTTCTCAAACAGGAGGATCATTACTAGGTGGTTTATTTGGAGGGTCTGCACCTCAGGCTGCTTCTCAAGTTGGTCCCACTAAGACTGGAGGCTCTGCTCCTCAGACAGGAGGACCTCAGGCAGGGGCATCCCTACTTGGAGGCTTATTTGGCGGATCTGCTCCCCAGGCTGTTGGATCTCAGACTGGAGGGTCTATTTTGGGAGGGATTTTTGGAGGATCAGCAGCTTCAGGGTCAGCAGGGTCCTTCAGTGGAATCTTTAGTGGGGCTGCTACCCAAACTTCAACACCCCAAAATAGTAGCTCTATTTTAGGAGGTATTTTGGGGGGGTCATCTTCTCAAACAACTACTGTACAGACTAGTACATCTCCCCTGGGTGGTGTTTTACCTGGAGCCCCCTTTCCCAATGAGATGCCTGGTAAAAGTTTGCTTTCAAGGTTTGGAGGTTCTGTTCCATCTGCAACACCTACTGCAACAGCTACAGCAGTATCTAATTATGACAAGAAGACGTTAACCACAGTTCAAACTGACAATACCACAGGTGTAACTGTTCTACCAAAAGCCACTGATGACAGTAAAACGGCTCCACTTCCAGCTGGTCCTGAAATGTCTGTAATTGATACTGCTACCAAAAGCAAAGAGCAAGTAGAAACTCTGCAGCAACCTGATGGTACCGCCCAGTGTTTTGAGTTAAGTGTGTACAAAACTGATGGCAATGTAACTGAAGAAGTTAAATGCCAAGATGCTGACAAGCCAACTGCTTTAGCTAAAGATATTCAACCTAAAGGATCTGAAATCTGTGCAGCAGCACAACAACCTGCAAGACCAGAGCTCGTTAGTGGTCAATCAAGTCAAGATATAATTCCACCTAAATTAGAAGAGGAAACACCAGCCACTCAGTCAGAAAGTCCTGTGGTGCAGATACAACAGAAGCCTCCAGAGCTAGAGAAATCTGTTGGTGACTCATCAGCAGATACAGTTACAGGTTTTGTGTCCTCCCTTTTCAAACCAACAGCTGCTTCCACTGAAGGTCCTCAGCAACAGCAGAAGAACTCACTTTTTGGACTGGGTGGAACAGCAACTCAAGCTGATACTGGTCAGACTGGACCATCACTATTAGGGGGTATTTTTGGCGGATCCAACACCCAGGCAGCAGCTCCCCAGACGGGGGGATCATTACTAGGAGGTTTATTCAAAGGGTCTGCTCCTCAGTCTACTCCTCAAACCTCAGCCCCCACCACTGGAGGGTCAATATTAGGTGGGATGTTTGGAGGAGGATCCAAATCTGTAGGTCCCCAGACTGGTGGATCATTACTGGGTGGGATGTTTGGAGGATCTGCAGCAACAGCACAACCAGGTGGTTCTTTACTTGGAGGAATGTTTGGAGGAGTCAACGCTCAGACTGCAGGATCACAGACTGGCGCATCAATTCTCGGGGGCATAGGCGGATCTTTATTTGGGGTTATGGGACAACCACCTAAGTCATCTGAGCCAATGCCGGCTGGGCCCAAGCCAACGACTAGCACTACTCCACGGCCACAGATTCAGAATGAAAGTGTGACACCCAAAGTAGGCCCAACTGACACTGACGCTGGTACAAATAAAATGGGGGACTCAGCCTTACCAGATAATGATCAAGTAAAATCTGGCAATCTAATGAGTAGTAGTGTTGTAGCATCTGAGGCAGCTCGTCCAGAAACCTTTGCCGTCACAAATGCTTCGATAAGCACTACATGTGACCTCACCTATCAGGTAGATAAAACTGCAAAAGAAATGTCAACTGTTGAGGGAGAGGTGATACACGAGAAATCTATGGTCATTAAAGGAGACCCTGAGAGTAAAGAAAGTGACAAATCAGTCCCACCTAATACCCAACAAGCAGATACTAATGTATCACCTCAGTTTGATCAGTTGCCCAATAATGCAGAGCCCCCTCAGGCCAAGTCTCTGTTTGGGTTTATATCAGCACAAAGTGATGCAGGAAAATCTTTCGGATCCCTGTTTACACCAACAATGCCATCAGGTGCTTCATCAATGCCTCAGACAGAATTAGGCAGTGGTCTACTGTCAGGATTAAAAACCCTTTCTGGAGGCCTATTTCAAGAGGAAAAACCTGTTGCTGGGAAACAAGAACCACCCACTACTTCATTATTTGGGGCAAAGATAAGTTTTCCTTGGCAGGCAGAGCCACCCAAGCCACAAGCTGTCCCAGTTATAACATCTCAACCCAAAACTAACAACATGCCAACAATTCTTCAAGCACATACTGTACAACAGGTTGCAACATCTGATGCCCAAAAACCAGAATTGGTAGGTTCCACAGACGATGTAGCAAACCCCCAGATTTGCATCTCCTCTCCTGAAGTAGATCCTTCAGCATCCCTGACCCCAAAGGAGAAGGAAAGGCTTGTAGAATCAAACCCCTCTGCAGGTCCTACCTCTGGAGTGCAGCTAGACAACCAGTCCAAGAAGGATCTATTGAATGCAAAAAGGCTAGTAAAAGCATAATAAATGGCATTAGCCCTCACCATTTATGATGCATTGACTTTCTGGAAAAATGTATTCCCTGTCCAGCTCTGCAATCCATCCCCACCACTTTAAATTGATTTTTAGCTTGACCATACTTATGTTTGTGTATGTGTGTACTCTTTGATATGCGTGTATTGTGTGTAGCATCTCCGTAATGTTGTGTCATTTCAAAACAGAATTCCAAAACAAAATTTGCTTATTTATATAATCATGGGGAATTCATAAATAAATGAACATAATCTCTATTGATTATTTCCTATGCTATTCCTCTGACAGAGACTGATTATGGTTTGCCTGAACTTCTATATTCAAATGATTTTGATTGTAGTCCTCATAGTTCTGCACTCACAAGTCAGCTAAAGTAATAATGTAAAGCATGACTGTCTGTGACATTACTAATAATGTAAGTTTTGTTTGACAGTGGAATTCTGATTTGTGTTGTTTATTTTTATACGGTGAAAATTATTTTATGTTAAATTGAAATAAAATTTTAAAATCTTTCAATTTCACCTAATATCTGCACTTTCCCCTAAAAATTAAATCAGATATGAAATATCATTTTATAAAAGGTAAAACTTCAAAGACACAGCTCAACTTCGCATATTTTATTGTACATACGCGTCAGTACTTCAACCCCCTGTCTTTATAAGCGTAATAACCATCGTACACCCTTTTATTTATATATATTATATTATATTATATTATATTTTTTTCATATATGATTCCATTTTTAGGGGAAAGTGCAAATATTAGGTGATTTTATATATATATATATATATATATATATATATATATATATATATATATATATATATATATATATATATATATATATATATATATATATATATAATATATATATATATTTTTGTGTATATATTTGTGTGTATATATTTGTGTGTGGTGTATGTGTGTGGTGTATGTGTGTGTTTTGTCTTGTGGATAGGTGAAAGGAAAACAATATGACAATAAATGACAAAATATGCAGGTCTAATTGGTTGCAGAAATACACAGTTTTTAGTAAGGATTAGCAGTTACAGGGCATTTTATACCTCACACTGCAAAACTGAGCATACTCTTATGTTTTACATTTACATTTTCCATCACACATCTTTTTAGGGCATTTTGTGGTGTGTGTGTATACTTTAGCAATCGATCCTTTAAAGAGGATATTGATAAAAGTACACCTTTGGTAAATAGTTGAACAGTATTTTCAAATTATTTTTAATAGATGAGTGGGGTTACTTAAATCCCAAAAACTATTAATTATATTTATCTTTTCGGCTGTATAAAAAGTATTGAAACTATTTTTAAAATTACAAAAAGTGTCTAAAATTGGTTTTATGTAACAATCCCCACTAATCTAGCCTTGGCTAGAGGAAAAATACAACCCACAAAAATATTTAGAAATAGTTTTTCACCCAGTTCTGATCCTAACAAAACTATCTTGATATTGAATATTTTCCTCACTCCTCTCTCACCATTGTAGTCCAGTGGAAAGTAGTCGCTTTGGGTCATCAGGAAACCTGAGCCAGACCAGCTCCCAGCTTAGTGAGACTGGCCAGGAGAGCGCTGGAGGGTCAGAACTGGAGGAGTCATTTCACTCCTACCACAGTACTGGCTTTCACCCCTCCACCAATGGGCAGTCACGTACTAATGGACATCTTACCACCAATGGACACTGTGTGGTTGGTGGGCAGGAGATACATAGGCTGTCCCCTGAAGTAGGACAGGGCCTGAAACATGACACCCCAGCAGAGAGAGGGTCCTCTAAACTTCAAAGGTACTGTTTTTCTTCAGAATTGGATTTAGCTTTGTATTTCCTAAAATGAACATGCATTGGAATTGAGAGATTTTCTCCATTTCTTTCTGCCACTTTTCTCTTAAATTCATGTTACCCAGGTTCCATGATGACGGGCCACCTTTACCCTTTTCCACATCCAGAGTTCGTTGGTTGAAGGCCATCAATAAAGTCAGGGTTCAGCTCCGGGAGGTAGGCACTGTTTCAATTCAGTTCCTCCACCAATATCTGACCTCTTGTTACTTTTTTAAATTTGACTTTCTTACCATCTTCTTCTTTACCCCACCACACATAGACAAAAAAACACATATGCACACACAGACAAATACAGACACTTGCAATTCTTTGAACATGGTTGAACCTCTCTGGTAGTTTAAGAAGATGCACTAAAATAGTTAGACTCATATTATAACTCCAATTTCTCTGTTGTTTGAATTTTGAAAAGAAAAAAAAAAAAACCTATGCTCCCGTGCGCCCATGGTTACACACATTAATTCCGTGGAACAGAGGATTAAATAGACAGATACCCTCTGAGCAGCAACTGTGGAACTACTAGGTATTCATGCCTCATCCAAGGTACCCCGTAAATGATTTTCACGTTAAGGGTGAGTGTCTCTGATTTAGTTTCACCCAGCCCTACGCTTCCTTCCAACATGGTATTTTAATTAAAGCTGACTGGCTATAAGCTTGCTCCTTTGTGCTACAAGAGTCCAGCAAACATATGCTGCTTAAATCAAGGTGAGATGATACAGCCCAATTTTTAAGTAATTTCGCATTTGCAATTCATTTTAGATACTAGGTTTCTGCCTTTACCCCCTCTATCAGTCTCAGTCTTCATTGGTTAATTTTATCTCTTCTCACAGCACTGTAATTCTGAGGCTAAAGTATACTGTCCTTCTTGACAGGTCTATCACTCATTGCTTCAGGGAACTATAATTTGCATTAATGGATGGTTCACTCATGGGAATCGCTTTCATGTTATACTGCAAATGATGTAATGAGTAATTTGTCACTTTGTGTCATATTTACTTAAAGGTCATTACTACATTTAATCAGAATCAGTGAAAACAATTATTTTTTTAAGGAAATTGAGGATTAAGCTATTATCTAACTTCTTCATCTCTTGGGCATTACCAAAATAATTGGCGGGTGATTTGTGCCAAAATTTGAACAATCTAGTGAGAGGAAAGGATGTAAGAGGTGAGGAGATTTGGCATTTTTTAGCATGGTTTATCCCGGTGCATTTCACATTCGTGTAAATGGTATAATTTTCAGATAAAGTTATTACTCCCTGAGTAATAGGTGGTAATCTGTACCATTTGGAGCCCCTACTTTCTGACTTGACTGCAACAGCAGGGCCAGCCCTATAAATGCAAAAGTCCGTAACTGACTAGGTGACTGAGTGCTGATGTTATACTGTTGGTCGGCCGGCCTAGTGTTGGAGTTTCCCCATTGGCCGTTGCTCTTTCAAAATGAATTGGCGCAAAAGGTTTCTATTGCATCATCAGGGGGGGCTGTTTACAGGCAGTGTTGCCAATTTAGTGCCTTTGTTGCTAGATTTACTGACTTTTCAGACCCCTTTAGCGGCTTTTATTATGAAAAGCACCCAGTGACAAATCAAGTGACTATTTGGACAAAGCCCTAGCTTCCTTCTGTAATCTTTAAAGGGTGGTCATAATGAAAACATCAGAATCTATCAGCTAACTGGGGTTCATCCCCTTGATTGATCTTTTTATCGTGTGGCAGTAAAGGAATAGCTCTGGTAGCCGTCGCTTGGCTTCATTATAATGATTGGTTTTCATGGACTGGTGTGGACGAACATGTACTGTAAATGATAGCTGATTGAAGACATGAGTATAAATTAGAAGCAAGGTGAAAGCTGTCTAAGTGCCATCTATTACTGGAGCTAGGGAAACACTTAGGACACAAGGCAAAATGCTGAAGAGACTATAATGAATTAGAATAGGTTGTGAATCTGTCAAGCAGTGTCACAGTGACAAGAATAAGAATTTTGACAATGTAAAACATCTTCACATTCTTGTTTACATTCAAAAAACAGAAAGAGATGAGATGTGGGGCGTGTTTACAGTTTCCTGGAGAATTCTTGGCAGTGGGACACAAGGGCAAATCCAGAGCAGGAATTGGAAGTGGCTGCCAGACCCATTTCCAGTATCACTTTCAATACCCATATTTGATATGACTGAGCTTCAAGCTTTGAATAGAAATTCCTTTCTTTTTACATTTTTCTATCAGTAAGGTAAAAGTAAGGAAAGAAATAACTGAGTGCAGGAAAACCATTGTTACTGGTACGTTTATCATGCATGGTTTCACTGTTACAAACAAGGAATTTTATGAATAGAAAGGGAAAAAATGCAAATTGCAACAGCAGGCAGTTGTGGAAACACAGGAAAAGGAGTGAATGAGGCTGAGAGCTGGCAGTCTTACAGCCTCAGATTAGCCTTGTGCTGAAATACATTGCCAGAGGACAAAAAGAGAGAGAGCAGAGAAAGCATGGCATGCAAGAGGGTGGGAGGGATGTACAGATAGCTACTTAACTGAGGGTGAACTGCTGTGTGATTGTGGTCTACCTCTGTCGCGCTTGCTGTTCTACTAGTAGAAATGAGGGATTCAGCAATTCTGTGTCTGTCAGTTAAAGAAGATCTGCTTGTTTTGATTGAGGCAGAGCAAGACATTCAGTAAAACACCTGGGAATATAATTTGAAAAAAGTCAAGTTGCCATCACGGATCATCTATGTGGACTTAATTTATCTTGAAAAATGATATCTACAGGTTGTTCGTTAATATAATTCTTTCCTAAGGTAAGGCTAACATTTTAATATATATTTCTGACATGTTATGCACTTAGTCTTTCGTTTGTGTAGATTGATTAAATAATGCAGAGAAATGTTATTCTACGTGAAACCTTTGCTCTATGCACATAGAAAAGATCTTAGTACTTTGACTTAAATTACTGGACTTCAGCTTGTTTCAGTACAGAGTTGATCTAAATTTTAATGGCAAATGTCATTCTTTGATGATAAGTCAACTTAAAAACTTCAAAAGCAAGATTTTTTTTTAAGCAGGCCACAGACCACTTAGTAAAGAGAGAAAAGAGATTGCTGCAGGTTATTACTATGACTGGCCTGGAAAATGGGCTTGACCCCAACTAACCCCTCAACCTTTCTTTATCCTGGACCGTTAGCTAATAAATAACTGACCATTAGAGTGCACATACAGTGGATCATGGCTATCCATAAAAAGGGCCAGTGGTCCATTCGAAAGTATATTTGAATGGGCTTTTTAACATTATTTGGTATATAATGTGTTATAATAGCAAGCATAATGCTCCAAGTTAATATTGGATAGGCTGATTCCATTCAGCTGATATGAACAGCTTAATTTTACATTCAGAGTAGTAATATGAAACATTCTATTCTCATAGGCAATATATACTTACCTCCTACCCATCTCTTATCAGTTGGACACACACCTTCAGTGCTCCAATGCTTACTGGAGACCTCCAATACAGGGATGGTTTAATGTAGTTAGCAGCTATTCACCCTCTGGAATAATTTACTTAATGGAATAGGGAATCCTCTTCTCAAAACTGAGGCAAATTGCAATATGCAATGTTATTATGTTATCTTATAAAACAAATTTACAAAAAAATTGTCAGTTCAAACAGTGCTGAAAAATGACCAAAAAATGAGCTTGTAGCCAGACAGTTAGTTAGGTTTGTTAGTTATTTTAAGGTTGTAATTAAAACCTTTGTGTTTTGTTTTTTGTTTTTTTAAACAAAAAAAAAACATTTTTAGGACACCTTGCCAAAGCTGTAACCCCATATTTAGTTACACAGATATAGCAATTAATGAAAAAAGAGAGAGAAACATTTTTTCAAAAGATTCAAAAGAATTTCATATTCTCTAGTGCTAACAATTCCTACTGTGTTCAGTTTGAAGTCTTTTATGCAGGTTAAGTTTCAAGAAGCATTATTCTTACCTGTCTATGTCTACGTAATCTTTAGGCGTAGTCAGCAGGGATTGTCCTTGGTACTGAAACAATTAAAGGATTTTCCAAATTCCTAATGTGATTATGTAAATGGTGATTCTCAGTGGATAAATATGGTATCACTGTGCTGTGTCAAGTATTAACCATGATTAAATGGAGGGATCATAAGAGACATATCCATAGAACTGCCCAATTTCTGCTCTTTCTGTCCTGTAAACAGACTATGTTTATCATACATATTCAGACTACATACTTTCCTGGATTATGTAATGCCATCGGATAGATTTGTGTGGCATTTTGGGGCTATTCAGTAATCCCTGTATTATTTATTCTATAGGCTGTGGGTCACAGCTATCCACCCGTGCAGCTGGTAGGGGTCTGAAAGAATGACATGGCCTTAGAGGAGAGAATTGACCTGTCATCTAATTACCGTGCTTGTCTTTCCAAAGCATCCTAATAACAGAGATCTAAGCAGCTGCATGGTGTTCATTCTACAATTTGCCACTCTGACTCAGACAAGGTCAATTAAAACAATACTGTCTATCACCCCTCTATACTGTACACCAGAGTGTAGTCTCTCACAGTGGCCTCAAATTTAAGTGTAGGATTCCATGTGTGCTAAAATTTATTAAACTTGCTGTTTTTTTCTGCAAGTACATCAGCATTCTGCCCCATTTTTAAGGCAAATACATATAGTACATGGCTATACTTTGTTGACTGTTGAAACAAAACTACCTTACAATCCCAGTTTCAGAAGTTAGATTTGCTTATTGCTTTTCTATCTTGACTCTGTAGTCTGTGGGTCATTAAAAATAGTAAGAATAACAATCAAAATATTTATTTGATTTTCTGACTGTTTATTGCACTTTCATGAGTTTAATTAAAAATATGAATTTGAGTAGTGAGCAAATGCATTTCTATTCTTGGGTTGCGAATGCTGAAAATTCTATTATATGATCACATTAATGGATAGTTTCAAAATGCACCAACTTTCCTACCTTTCTTCTGCTTTTGAGCATTGAATGCAGCTGGGCTCCAGGTGATTGCCAACAGGAAAGATTAGATGACATTTATTCAGTTTTTGGTGGTTGATTATATTTGGTTGCTGTTTTAAGACCGACACAGCAGAGTGGCATAGCAGAACTACCACCCAAATTAGCTACAAATGAGATTCCTATAGTTAATTTAGTTTACACATAACAAATACAGATCAATGCTTGGCGTTTTCACTGCTTTGTTGACAAAATAACTTACCATCCAGTTTTCTCTTGCTAGTCATGGCGCAGGCACTCAGTCATTTCAAGTCTAAAGTCCTGGCTTATGCTTACACTGCTCTAAAGAGGAGTTACTGAGGCAGTCGTTTGTCCATGTGAGGGAAAAACTGATAAACAGCGCCACTCCTCAGGGATGTTCCCCAGAGGACGCCTCAGTGGTCAGGATGAATCCTATAAATCAGAGCTACTTCCACTCTCGCCCAAGAGGCAAGACCTGCAGAAGAAATCGCAGAGCCCCAAAGTGGGGCAAAGCCTAAGCAAAACGCTGCAGAAGTGCCTGCAGGGGCCAGAAGATAACTCCCTTCATGACCTGTCATCAGTCGACACTACCTGCAGCAAAGCTGACCTCACCCTGTCTGGGGAAAACAGCAGTTCTGATTGCCAGGATGGCATTGGGTTTTTGGAGGATACTATACCCAGTTTCATTGAAAGGACCAAAAATAGAGAAGAAAAGGGGGAGATGGAGGATGAGGAGGCAGAGCAAGGCTCTAGTAACTTAGTGGAACATATCTTGAAAGAGTTAAAAGGCATCAACAAGATCCAGGAGGAAATTTCTGACCTGAGGGTGTATCTAACATCTGTGCGAGGCTCGGTGGATGAAGTATCTTGTTGTGTCGATGCAGTGCTCAGTGAAATAGGTGAGCTGTACTCTGGGGCTTCAGCTGCACCTCATCCTAGTCCTGTTTCTCAAACAGCCCGCATCAGACGAGGAAGCCTGGGTAGACAGAATGCAATCACATCTCTTCATTGTAGAGAGACTAGTCCAGTGTTGGATCGCAAAGATTGCAGAAAAAATTTAGAATGTATACCATCTCACAGATCATCCAAACAGTGGCAAATTGAGAGAGTCACTCTCAGTCAGTCAGACCAGCAAACAATCCAATGGAGCCAAGAGCAGAGTTCAAATATGCACGTGCTAGGGACCACAAAACCTGACCTCTGCTACATGGAGCTTCAATGTGGCCATGACTACCAAAGCACCAGTTCTCTGTCATCTTGTCATAGTTCCAGCTTCCGAGAAGCGGGCTTTCTTTCTGGTGACAGAGAATATGAGACGTGGCCTTCTTCTGATATGCAGCACAGTATAAGTGGACAAGGAGGTTGGAGTGAGGAGGACATTTGCTCTTGTGCAAACAGTGGAGAAGAGCTAGACAACTGTCTCGGTGTTTGTGACAGGTGTGCCACAGAGGAGACACAAAGCAGCACACCGGGTCATTCTTCACACAACAGCTCTGAGCATCTCTCATTGCTGTTTGGATTCCAGTACAACTCTCCATCCAGCACTTCTAGTATGGTGGACTGGAGGCCCACCATACAAACTGAGGAGGAAAACCTGGACTGCAACTGTGCTGCAAACTGTCCGTACTCACATAGTTCAGGTTACCACGCCATGGATGCCTGTGCAAATGAACTAGACAGTGGGCCGTCGGGGAGCCTGAGTTGCTCTACTGTGCTGCTGACTGACTGTGATGATGGTTACCTGGAGCCACATTCACCGTGTGATAATTGTCCATCGACTGGTCACAATCTTGATCTGGGGTCTGCCGAGAGTTTGGACAGGGAATGGACGGATCCCAGTGACTCCAGGGATGAAGCAGGAGAATCTTTGTCACAGGAGTCTTCTGAAATAGATTCTGAGGGCACATCCAAAACCCCCAATGTAGGTTTTGATGTAACCACTTTTAGCAAGGCTGTGCTCAATTTCAGATCAGCTTTGAAAGGGGCTTTAAAAAAGTTGGAAGGATCTAACACTGAAGGTGTGAAAGATGACAGTGGATCTGAGGCATCTCTGTCCCCCGTCAGGCAAGCCAGTGAACCCAAGGAGGAGCAGAGCAGTACAGATTATACAGAGGGAGACATTAGTCTGTCAGAGAATCACACTCAATTTGGCACTCCAAAGGAGGACAGTGAGGCTTCACTCTATGTGGATTGTGGGGAGACACCTGAGAACCTGTCATGCAATCTTCGAACATCCCCCAATGAGGAAAGCCACTCTCCCTGCACCCTTACTGAATATGACTCTGTAGAAATTTCACAGGGCAAATGTCCAATGGATGAGACTTTGTCCAACCTTGACCAAACACCAGACCATTGTCCAGCAAGGCAGAGCGAGAGTCCACTGGGTCCAGATGAGGTGTGGTTAAGTCCAGTTAGGGAAAACCACATTCTGGATGAGATCAATCAAGGAAAGCGTACTGATGCCAGTCACAGAGAGAGTATCGCTAATTTCCAGCGCATTCTAAGGGAAAAGAGGCAAACCCGACATAGGCTGTCCAAATATGCTCAGGGGTCCCACGGGTCCCATGGCTCTCAAGGGTCTCAGGGATCCCAAATCTCCCAATCTCAAGACGAGTTCATCCAAGGTATTTTCAAGGGTATTTTTTTCTGACTGTAATCACTTGCAAGCCCAGTAATAACAGCCAAAAAAAAAAACATCTTAAATGGTGTAATGATCTAAATACATGATCTATGATGTATCTATACAGCATTAAGATTAAATCTAGTATTATGCAGGTGTGGTTTATAAACACTTATTCATTTGAGAATCATTGGTCTTTTTTTTTTTTTTTTTTTGAAGTCAGTGTCTTGGAAATATGCTCAAATTAGTCTGCTCAACTACACTTTCTCCACACAATTTCTAATACATATGTGATTTTTTTTTTTTCTTTGCAGAGTGTGGGAGAGAAGATAATCAGGTTACTCATCTAACATTGGCTCCACATTTAAACTATAATTCTTTTTTCTGTTGATTTTAATTGTTTTGCCTGTTTTGTTTTTTTTAAAGCAATTCACTGAATTTAACTGCAAATCGTTACTTAATATTTGGGAATGCTTGTATGCATTCAGAAGCATAATGGACAGTGTGCAAATACGACAGGTTATGTTTGGGTAGATATGTTATTCCGTAAACGACATTTGTCCAAGCACTTAATTTATTCTGTATAATAAACAGTTTATCATTGATTTGATTTGTGTTGTAGCTTTAGAGCATGATTCCCCAGCTCTATTTCTAGTGATAATGTCAGTTAAGCTGCTTTATGTTTACCCCAGAAGTTTTTTAAACACTATCAGAAACTTATGCTGGGAGAGACAACCTTCATGCTAATCAACTTGTGTCACCTGAGAGATGGATGTACAGACACTTATGAAAGCAAGAAAAAAGTTATATAAACTGATTTAATTTGCAACTTGACCTGTGAAATATAACATACTCTGTGGTTTTGTATCTACATAATGTTGGTCCATCATTGCATTTCACATAACATCTTGTACAATTAAAAAGCTCAGCAAATTTTATTTGAGCCTGTGTTTTAAAAGTATCAACACTTTGATTTTTTATTTTACATTGCATGTTCTGTAACATCAGAGAGGTGAAACTCAACCAAATTTAACTTTCCATTACCTGTTATTTCTCATTATATACTGCTATGTGTTAACCTTTGTAAGCTTACAGCCTAAATTCTTACTTTTGATATTTTGTAGGTTCGAGATGAAGAACCCAATGCTAGACAGGCCTGGGTCAAACCAGGGTAAGTGATATATATTTAACATCTACATTTGGTTTCCTTTAACAGTATTTTGAGTGTTATTTTGGTGAATTTTTAACTGGATTCTTAACTGGATTAGCAGCAATAAGTTAGCTTTTTAATACTAGTGTGACTGTAGTTGACCCTGGAGTCTCCTGCTTTGTGTCTCCCCTGACCCTGTTGTGCTCTGCTGTGTGTGTGTATATGAGGCCTTTATATTATCCTTTTACACTATTTTTGTTGATGCACAGTGGGGGATCTGGTCTGTATGGAATTGACAGCATGCCAGACCTGCGTAAAAAGAAGCCTATCCCCTTGGTCAGCGATGTGGTCAGTACTAACCTACAATTCCATTGCTATGTATACTGTATGTCATATGTCACCCTGTTTGTTTTGTTCTTTCTTTGTGAGTGCATGTCATTCTGTTTGTGAGACCACCACAGAAGTCACATTTACTCTTTGACCTTTGAGCTGAATTTGGGACGAGATTGTTATCAACGAATTGAGACAAATATGAAATAAGAATGCTAATTTCTCTCTCCCTCCTCTCTTAAACCTGAAACTATTCCCCACAACTCTCTTGAATGCATTCATTCTCCTTGGTCAGGCTATGGTAAGTTAATAGAACCCAACTGCCACTCCCTTTTCTACTACAGTACAAAATATCAAGTAGGACAGATAAAACAGTAGTTACCTCAAACTTGAATGTCTGTAGCATGTTAAAGTCTTTGATCGCAGACCTCTTGTTTAATACATATTAAAACATTTGCATGCATCCTCTTGGTCATTGGTAGCTTTTCTCCCTACTTGACATTATCATAAATATACATAATCATGAAATCCTTCCCCCACTTTTTGGTTTGTATTATATTTATGTTACCTGCTGTCCCATGGCAATCACAAAAGCACATGGGTGGAATACACTACTAACCCCCCACAAGAAATTGTGGCAGATGATCCTCTTATTGCATTATAGTGTTGACATTGTTAGTACTTTATGTTCTTTAGTAATCTCTTCTTCATCAGTTGCGTGAAAAAACTAATAATACTAACATGGGTTTTCTGATCTTCTGATAAGGATTCACCAATCGAAATAATATATATAATTTAATTAACCCTACTCACCACCCTTACAACCACCCTGGCCACCTTTTTTAACCATACTGACCTCCATAGTCATAGTAATATTTTGAGGGTGTGCTTGGTTGTGGGTTGTATCTGTGTATGTTAAATGCTAATTTAACTAGATTTTCCTTTGTCACCTGTTGTTCAGTCCCTCGTCCAAGCCAGGAAGGCAGGGATCGCATCTGCTATGGCTGCACGGTCCTCAATCAAGGATGAGGAGCTGGTGAGTATAACATCTTAAACTTTCTCTGCCATCATTATAAATTGAGTACTCTTATGTCCCCAAAACGGGTTGTCCCTGTATCTCTGCATTAAAAAAAATGTTCTCCCTTCTATAGAAAAACCATGTGTACAAGAAGACCCTGCAGGCTCTCATCTACCCCATATCTTGCACTACACCACATAACTTTGAAGTGTGGACTGCCACTACGCCGACATACTGCTATGAGTGTGAGGGGCTGTTGTGGGGGATTGCCCGCCAAGGCATGCGTTGCTCCGAGTGTGGCGTCAAGTGCCATGAGAAGTGCCAAGAGCTGCTAAATGCTGATTGTCTACAGCGTGAGTACTGCCCAGAAAACATTTAAAGGAAGTAGTAAGTGATCTAAAATAGATTATCACTAATGCTATGTTAACTAGGAAGTTACAAAAGTTCATGAATAGTTTGTTGAATGTAGAGGATTTATACGAGTTCCATGACATTATTGTCAAAATGATTATTTTTATATGTATATATATATATATTGACAAGCTTTAACGTGTCGTGTCCATTGCTACCACTGAGGACTTTTCAATTGATTTTGAATCTGTACACATCTTTGATAAATGTTTAGGTGCTGCGGAGAAGAGCTCTAAGCATGGAGCTGAAGACAGGACTCAGAATATCATCATGGCCATGAAGGACAGGATGAAGATCAGGGAAAGGAACAAACCAGAAATCTTTGAACTTATCAGGGAAGTTTTTGTCATCAGCAAAGCCATCCATGCACAGCAGATGAAGACCATCAAACAGAGTGTACTGGATGGGACCTCAAAGTGGTCAGCTAAGATCACCATCACAGGTATCCTACAGCTCAAAATTGACAAAAAGTGAATCAGTTCAACCAAAACTTCAGCAGTTGAGCATCAATCTTAGCAGTACAACTTCTGATTCTTGGCAATGCTAATGTTTGCTCCTTGGCTTTGTTTCTCCACCATTGCTATAGTCGTCTGTGCCCAAGGCCTTCAGGCAAAGGACAAGACAGGATCCAGTGATCCATATGTCACTGTTCAAGTGGGCAAGACCAAGAAGAGAACCAAGACCATTTATGGCAACCTCAATCCTGTATGGGAGGAGAAGTTCCACTTGTGAGTCACATAAATTTCTTGTTTATAAAATGTGTGTATAATTGTAAACTTTTCTTGTGCAAGGTTCTTTCTGATGGTGTGAGGGCCTATATACCCCATATAATAGCCAGGCTAAGAAGAATTAATCTGTTAAAGTCCGACGATTACGCATTGTTTTCATTCTTGTTCTTCATTCCCACTGCGCCAACTCTGTCATTTTCTGTGAAACTGTATTCATTTTATATTGTTTTTTACTTTATATGCACACTTTGTTCATTTCCTGTTTTTCATTAGTGAGTGCCACAATTCCTCAGACCGAATCAAAGTGCGCGTGTGGGACGAAGATGATGACATCAAGTCAAGGGTGAAGCAGCGTCTCAAGAGGGAATCTGATGATTTCCTTGGCCAGAGTATTATTGAAGTTCGAACGCTGAGTGGAGAAATGGACGTCTGGTACAACCTGGGTCAGTATGCTGTCTTGACCTGTTTATAGACTCTGTGAAGCATACTGCATATGATGAGAGAAATGTGGTCTGTTTTATTGGTACAGTTTTAGATGATGGCCATCTAATCAAACTGGTTTGTAACTCACTCATAAATTTACAAATATGCTTATTTACATTTAGAAGGTACAGAACTGTGTAGCAGCCATTGGACCATGCACCACCTAGAGGAAAGCAAAACAATAGCAGCAGTTTATATGTGGAGATGTGCAATAGACACTTTGATGTCACAATCTGCAGGAAAAGATTAAAATATAAAGATACTCTATCCTGTGGACATTGTTCCTCATTGACCATTTCTGTTTTACAAAGTTCCACCTCAGGCATTTTCTCCCTGGCCTGCAAAGGAGTCATCTACAACAATCTGGGTTTCATTAGCTGGCTACATTAAGACATTTGTCTTAATGAAGGATTGATCTACTTCTGATGAGGCGTACAGTCTCTGTATTTTCTGTTTGCTGCTAAGAGTTCTCTTTTCAGCAAGTCCAGTCAGTAGTTTATTTGGACCTCATTACCCATGTCTCCTTTGCCGGCAGCAACTTTTCTTTTTTAACATAGACAAGGAGTGGCCACAAGGCCCATACTGGCCTGCATGATAATACTGGCCTTCCCTGGCAAGCTATATGACGCTTTAAAGTACCATTAGTACCAGAGTACCATTGTGCTCACTGACAGTTGTTCTCATTTCAGGAGAAAAAAAATCCTAAATTTGTTTCATGATAATACCCAGTACCATTCCCTGCTGTATGAAAATATTTTCATTAGGATGAGTCCTGAAGACAAGTTGCTTACAAGTACACAGTAGCTTCTTTATCAGTCCCTTATGCTATTTTGTAAGAGCGCTGGTTGTGTACAGCATGAGTAAAGGTAGCTTAATGGCCTCTCAGGGTAAACTCTCTTCCAGGTTTTGTCACCACAGTCTTCTTTAGAATAATATTTCGGAATTACTGTCTCTATATCTCTGCCTGTTTCCTTTTAAAATCCGTCTCCTGTGTTGTCAAACAGTTTTCATCCATCAACTAACTGTTGGTGGAACAACCACAGAAATTAACTGATAGATTTACCCCCCCCCAAGGCATAATTTCTTTGGTCTCTTTAAAACATCTTTAGAAACACTCCACATTTTCACATCCATGTTGTATGTAAGAGTAAGGCATTCAGTTATTAAGCAAAAAGTATCTTTTGTTTCTACTTCATTAAAGTGCTGAAATTGACTTCACTGTGGCAATAATAAATCTTCCACTGGAACAGCATTGTACTGAATATGAATGTGCCAATAAATCTACTGTTGTGCTCTTTTCTTAAACTGGGAGATATGAAGTGCCCAATTTAATATCCTTGATCTCTGATAATCACATTAACAAAATATTCATTTGATTAGGAGTCATTAGGAATTAGAATTTGAAGCAAAATTAATTATCAGTCATCTAATATGCCCCGTGCATTTCAAACAACATTTTCTCTTCTCTATCTTCTTCTCCCAAGTGCCCCTCCCATGCCCTCCTTACCCCCCCGATGTGTGATTATCAAGTAGCAGCACTCCAGTCGGAAGTCGACCGCTCTGCCGACATGTACAAATTACCCCTAATGATGTGCCTGTCAGGGCAAATAGCAGGGGTGAGCCACCAAGCACTCCACCTTCAGAGAAGCTCCAGCTCAAGTGTCTTGCGTGATCAGGCACAGATCCATACAGCCCACTGCCATTGTCTCCCTCACTATCAGCTGGAGGACTTCTATTAGCGTTGCCGGCTCTGCACTGCCATCAAACTGTAGAAACAGAACCCCCTATAATAGAACTGCCATGTTAATAGTCTGGAATTAGTGTTGTGTTGACAGACCCGGTTTCATGTGCCTCCGCGTCACAAAACTGGTTTAGAGTTATGAATCGAGAATGTGTAGATGTGCGGGTGTTTGTGTGGCTATGTAACTGCATGACTGTTTTTGTGTTTAATTACAGAGAAGAGGACAGACAAGTCAGCTGTGTCAGGTGCCATTCGCCTCCAAATCAATGTGGAGATCAAGGGAGAGGAGAAAGTGGCTCCATATCATTCGCAGTACACATGTTTGCATGAGGTATTTCATTCTACAGAAACCATGTTTTGCTTACACACAGGATATTATGCAGCATACTAAACTTTTTAGGAGAGTGTTAGTACAGCTACAGGATATCTACATTGTTAATGACCTGTTATCTGATTCTAAAATGATAAAGAAGTGATTGTCCACTACATCTACCAATATCAACTCACTAAAACTTTTCTAAAGATGCCGCTCCTGTAAGTACTTAAGGTGCATAACAGTGCATAACCTGTGCTTATAAAACAGTCAGTCCCATAATTAGTAAGGCCAAAAGGTTTCAGCCCCTCGTTATCTTCACCACACATATCCGCACATAAAGTACAGTTAAGCCATTGTCACTTTGTCATCTCTTTTCTCTCTCATCTTTACTGATACAGCCTATTCATATGACATTAATCCAATGTTCCTGTCCATTACAGAACCTGTTCCACCATTCGACTGATGTGCTTGGCCAAGGTTCGGTTAAAATCCCAGAGGCCCGTGGAGACGATGGATGGAAAGTCTACTTTGATGATGTGGCACAGGAAATAGTGGACGAGTTTGCCATGCGCTACGGGATTGAGTCAATCTACCAGGCCATGACGTGAGTCTGTGACCTCACAGTAGACATAAACACTGTCTCCCTAGCTGTCTCTCTACCTGTCCATATGTTTTTCACCTCTTCATTTCCTCCGGTCCCTCGTCCTCCCTTCCTGCCTTTTTCTCTCATACCAAAGTGCCTATCAGTGCTGCTGTCATTCCCTCTTGGCCTCCAAATGAAGGAAAGTCAATTATAAATGGGCTGAGGATGGATTTGTCTCCATGAAATGTCATGCTCCATACAGATGCCTTTTAGCTGGGCCCATCATTCACAGAAAGGACACTCCAATGGGCTATCCTTCAGCCCAAACGTGCCAGCTAGCTGATGGGCAGATGAAATGACCATTCCTAATAGGGATCATTAGGTGAAACCAAAACCCTTGAGAGGACACAGGCTGACCAAATAAATGCACAGCTATTCATGCTGTACGCCCACATTGCTTTGACAAAACCTTTTCTTCATGGCAATGAAATATCTTTGTAAGTGTGAGCAGGAGGAAGACAAGGCCTGCTGCCCAGGTCTTTACTAAGCTTTGTTTGTGCTTCTCTTTCCAGGCACTTTGCCTGTCTGTCGTCTAAGTACATGTGTCCCGGGGTTCCTGCAGTGATGAGCACCCTGCTGGCCAATATCAATGCCTTCTACGCCCACACAACCGCCTCCACCAATGTGTCCGCCTCCGACCGCTTTGCTGCCTCCAATTTTGGGGTTTGTATTACTGTAGCACACAAAAACACACACACACACACACTCACCAAGACAATAAAACATGTCTTGTCTCTTGTCTTGTTTTTGTCTCTCTCTTCCTTTCTTTACTACTTACACATATACCCACACAAACAAAGCCTCAGTCTTTCTCCTTGCATTTTTGTGTCAATATCTGTCTTTTTCCTTCTCTCTCATCATTTATTTATTCTTTTCTTCCCCATACAGAAAGAACGCTTTGTCAAGCTCTTAGACCAGTTACACAACTCCTTGCGCATTGACCTCTCAACATACAGGGTATGATTTTGATTGTACTAAATAAATATCACTACCCTTAATGACTAATGTAGTAGTCACACATTACATTGCCGCCTTGACATTGTAATATTGCTTCAGCAGTGTTGATAATGATGTTTTATTTATTTTTACCTGATATGCAAAGTTGAATGTTCCTCTGTAATCAATTATATTCATGAATTTAGGGCACACATTAACCCATTTTCACAAAAGAAAATCTAGTGATCTAGTCAGTCAAAAATATTAGTGAAAGTGACTTTCCGTCTACATTTTGTGCCATATCACATATTTAAATTTTACAGTCTTTTCTGATCACTGAGCATTAATCTGCAAGTATGAATTGTAGCAGTCCAATTTACGTGCGAAGCATAAGGTCTCCATGCTGTCTTCATTAATATGTACTATATGTCCGTAATTATTAATTATATTTACTTTACTTGTTAATTAAACTTATTTTTTTATTTATTTTTTTCCTCTGTAGAACCACTTCCCTGCCAGCAGCAAGGATCGTCTGCAGGATTTGAAATCCACAGTGGATCTTCTTACAAGCATCACCTTCTTTAGGATGAAGGTAGCTAACAGTGTTTCATGAACTGTATCTTTCTGTTTACTGTAGTTGCTCTCGATAGGATCTCAGAAAAGGGGTTATCATTTGACTTTTAAATGGGACATTCTGCCATAGCTTGGCCATGAAGTCACCACCTGAAAACTAGATGCACAGCATTCCATTTTTTAACTTGTGTGTTGCTAATGAGTTGGTTGCCAGGTACTCTGCAAGTAGACAAAGTGTCAGTGATTGTTTACAGTTATTCATTGCCAGTGTTGGCTATCTCCATCTGGTGTTCAGGTCCAGGAGTTACAGTCTCCACCCAGAGCCAGCCAGGTTGTGAGGGACTGTGTCAAGGCCTGTCTCAATTCTACGTATGACTACATCTTCAATAACTGCCACGAGCTGTACAACAGACAGTACCAACCTGTGGACACAGTGAGTCCCATACTAATTATCCAGCTCTATGAGGTGCATCGGTGTGGCCCGGTAACAACAGACATGCTACAAGGCTAGACAAATAGTATACATCTCTCTTCCTTTGAGACAACTGGGGATGATAATGAAATGTGTATGAACTGTTGTATAAACAACTTCCTTGGGCCTGACTGTTATGTGGTCATTACAGTGACCACATGATCACTAAAGCAGACATAAAATCCATTACACTGATTGTATTTAACTTCTACCAGGTCTTTTTTTAATGACTGACTGTGTTTCTTTTCTAATCCAGGGCAAGGACGAGCTCCCTTTGGAGGAGCAGGGTCCGAGCATCAAGAACTTGGACTTCTGGCCCAAACTCATCATGCTAATCGTCTCTATCATTGAAGAGGACAGAAACTCCTACACACCCGTGCTCAACCAGTTAGTAGTCAGCATACATTTACAAAATCGTTAACTTGTTAAAAAAGTGCTTGAATAAATCTTGACCAATTTTCCCTCTGGCAGTTTTTGCTAATTTGAGAGATGAGAGTTGTCTTTAATAGTTACTTCTAGATTTCTAGAACACTTAATATGGATGCTTAAATCATGATACTCAGGCATATTTTGACTTTGTTTGGTCTCAGAATTCAGTAGAAGTAATGTCATGATATTCTGTTGTATTCTTAGAATAATTTACGTTTGCTGTCTCCTTTCTCCCAGGTTCCCTCAAGAACTGAACGTAGGGAAGGTGTCAGCAGAGGTCATGTGGACATTGTTCGCTCAAGACATGAAGTACGCTATGGAAGGTAACTCCAGGCCCCAGTCTACTATCCTGCTCAAGGACCTCTTGTTTTGCTGAATCAATAACAACCAGTAATTTATCATCTTTTTTGCAGAATTGATTTGATCTCATCAAAAGAAGCACATTTCTCCTTAAAGTGAAACTTGTCAGTATTACATGTTGATTTTTGTTCCATTCCTCATGCATTATATCCCTCCAGATATGTTTGGAATGTCCAGAAGTGAAGAGAAATTCTAAAGTAGAAATGATACAATGGCACAGAAGAAATTAAAGATAGAAAGGAAAACTGTGCAAGGTTTGAAAGCTGCTTATGTCTCCCAGGAGCCTCTCTGCACTTTTTGTCTGCTGTACTGTACTGTACGGCACCAGCAGTCCCCAGAGGCATTCAGCTTTTATCCCAGCCCCTGTCCTTAAGATGAGTCCTCTGCACAGACTGTCACTGTGAAATATCTATTTTGCATACTGCTGCACAGAAGTTGTGGCCACTTCATTTTCACTCTGCGTTAATATAAAAAGTGGTTGAAAATGTTTTCAGAGATGGAATGAATCCGGACTGAATTCTACTTAAAATTTAAGACTAATAGTAATATTTTTTAGTAGGTAATTAAAAAGATACTCAAGTGCCTGGTTAAATTTGATCTAATCATTATTGCTGCAAATGCAAAACAATTCCTTTGATTTCTATGAGTGGATCTTGAGTTCATGTGCACACAACTACAGTTAATTATCTAATACCCTGAAATAAGACTTGTCGAGAGTATTACATTAATTTTCCATTATATACTGAATAAACTCAAGGTAGTCAGTTCAAAATAAAACATATGGGTGTTGATTCTCAGTGTGTGTTTGCATTTGCATCCATACTATCATAGCATTTTCCCCCAAAAGTGTATAAGCTATTACTTATCAGTTATAAAGTCATAAAGAGAGATCATAAAGATATGATCTCACTGCACTCGTTGCTCTTGTATCTAAAGTTAAAAGTATATTAAACACTTGTATTAAATGAAGTACTGACTTTTAGAATAACGTGCATCCCTGAAGTTTATTTTGATCTTAATAGTGTGTGGGTGTCTTCTGTCTTTATGCCAACCTGCTGCATTAGAAAAAAAATTGATCTGTTCATTAAATAGGCAACTGTGTGAAGCCAACGGCCAGTTAGCTTAGCTTAGCTTAGCGTAAAGACAGGAAGTAGGGGGAAACAACCAAATTTGAGAATGATTACTTCGGTTCGGATTCAGATTCTCTCCCACTCTCTGGCGCAAACCCATCAGAAAGCTCACAGGCTCTTCACGTCTTCATATCTGCAGAGCACGAGAAGCACAGACTGTGTAAGAGTACCGACTACATGAACCTGCACTTTAAGGTCAAGTGGCTCTACAATGAGTATGTCAAGGAGCTTCCAAACGTTAAGGGCGTTGTTCCCGACTACCCATCGTAAGTGCATGTGACATATTCACTCATAGTCACAAGGACACATTAAATTTCTTTTTGAATGACTTATTTTTTGATTATACAATTGATTAATCCCTAACTTGGGTATTGGTTAGGGATATTATGCCAGTAAAACTCAGAAGTCTTTTTTTTTTTTTTTTTTTTAACTGCTTATCTTTATTTTCTCTTGTAGATGGTTCTTACAGTTTGTACTGCAGTGGTTGGATGAAAATGAGGACGTGTCTATTGAGTTTATGCATGGAGCCCTGGAGAGAGACAAAAAAGATGGAGTAAGAAAATTAAAATTGACTTTGATGTGTTGTCACCTCTGCCAAGAACGTTATGTAAAAAGTAAAATTGAGATTAAACTGAGAATATTGAAATCAATCATTAGAAAGACACACATTTTTAACTGTATACATTATTGACAATAACTAAGTATTGCCTGTGTTTGTGTTTTTCTTCTCGCCGTCTCTCTGTCTCAGTTCCAGCAGACATCTGAGCATGCTCTGTTCTCCTGCTCCGTGGTGGACATCTTCACCCAGCTCAACCAGAGTTTTGAGATCATCAAGAAACTGGATTGTCCTGACCCTAACGTCATGGCTCAGTACAGTCGCCGCTTCTCCAAGGTAACTTGATTGGATGTTGCAACCAAAACCCAATATCATGTGCATAACATTGTAAAAGGATTTGACGAAGAAAACAGCACAGAGCTATTTTTTGTAACATTCATAGTTGCTGGAGATGCATGAAACATGTTCTGGATTTGGATCCAAAGTTTTCATAATTGATAATAAAATGGTACTCAGTCATTTTGACCTTTTACTTTCAAAAGCAGCATCTGAATATGACAGTTTTCCTCTCTTGGAAACATGCTAATGTATGAGGGATATTAAAAAACAACTACAGCATTGTCTGGAGATTAGTTCACCTTTTGTAAAACGAATTTGATATTACCTCATTAAATAGAAATGTTGAGTCGGACAGAATACTCCCCTCCTTAGGGGAGGAGGGACAGCACAGTTTTGTGTTTTGTGCTTTCTTTTCCTGAATGCCAGAGAACACATTAAGAGACATTTGGGAATGTTTCTGATATTCAGGTGATCCTGTGGACATGCTTTCCAAAAGTGTAATATATTCCACTCAGTAAACACGGTAAACAATTTTATTAGAAGTAAGTGATTGGATTTGAAACTATGAAACTATGTCTTTTTTTTGTTCCACACTCATGTCTTTGTTCATCTTCATTTTTACAGACAATTGCCAAAGTCCTTCTGCAGTACAGTGCCATTCTGACCAAGAGTTTTCCTTCTTATATTGACAAGGAGAAGATTGTAAGCTGTTACTGTAGATTTTTGTTTTCTGTGCTACAATAGGCCATTTAAATGTCAGTGCTGTGATTTAGTTATTAATTCACGTTACCTGCTGTAGATCCTATATATCATACATAATACAGTTATAAATTCAGTCAAATTTTGAAGATTGTTTGTTGTTCAGTCTATTAGAACTTCATTTTAAATCTGAATAATGTTTTCAAAGTTGAATAATACCGTCCTCCATTAATGCAGTCTCACTGTCACTGTCTCAATGACTGTAGCCCTGCGTCCTGATGAACAATGTGCAGCAGTTAAGAATCCAGCTGGAGAAGATGTTTGAGTCGATGGGTGCCAAACAGGTAAGTCTGGAGAAAAAAGATGTGGATGTGAAGACAGTCAATTTTAATGTGCTAGGGCATCATACTGGATCACTGGCAATATCCAGTATGATACTGTTAATAACTTAATAGCTTATTCCCTATTAAGGAAAAAAAAAAAACATAAAATCACTGATCAACTGAACATTTCTTAGTCAACCAAGGAAATTAGCATTGCATCAGTGGTTACTTCTACATCAGCTGTATTTGTGTGTCTCTTGTGTATCAGATTGCAACAGAGGAAGCATGGGTATGTACAGTGGTGGAAGACCGTGTGAAGTAGATGATTGGTAGTGCTGGATTAGGACACAGTCTTGACTCTGAGGAAGGCCATAGTGGATGTTGTTTATGCTGTGAATGTTATGTTATGGATAGGTTATATAGAAAGGTCTATACACCATCCTGGTGTCTGATGTGATGCTGTCAACGAAAACAGATCAATACTGACAGAGATTAGACCCCGTGCTGCCTAATAGACTAGAGAATATTGAGACAGAGACTTAATTTAATCATGTCCTCTGTCAGCGTCCTAAGTGTAGCTGCAGTTAGAACAATCAGTAGCCACTCTGTCAGCTGTGACCTCTCTCTGCTGTGAATCCCTACCACGCTTTTGCATATAGTGATTGATTTGTTGTAGGACTGTAGCTGTTGGACATTATAGCTTGAGTTTCAACCAGTGTGTTCACTTTACAATTAAAGCAAGATGAATTGGTGGAAGAAGAAGAGGAGGAGGAGCTGGCAGGAGGGGAGGAGGTAGGTTCCCATCATAGTCTGAGCAGGGCTGAAACTGGCAGATATTTGTATATATGAAGGTACATCTTTAAATAGCTTAATGGTGCAGTATGCCACTGTATTGATTATTTTCCTCTTCCTCTGGCTTGGACAGCAGGTTGTAACTGAGGATGAGGAAGCAAAGGCTCTGGTGGGTACTGTGGATGGTTGTGGACTAGCTTCAATAGTTTCTAGACTATAACTCCTGATAAAACATAGCATAGTGAATGTTTTGGTATTAGTTAGTAGACAATTCATATTTTGGAATATTTACTTAACTTTAAACCGACAGATCTTAGTCAATCCCTCCTTAGCAAACACAGTAGCTTAACCGTTGTAATGCCTTCCAAAAGTCCTGTGTTCATTGAATAAATCCTTTGACAATGGTAAGAAGAAGTATTCTGTTGCTGATGTAGCTTGCATACTTGGCCCCATTTTATAGTGTGCTGTCCTGTTGGATAATTAGCCATCCATCTGTACATGTAAAATAGTAACAGCAGCTGTTTGAAAGGGCTTCTTTTCACACTCGCTGTGACAAAATAAAAATCAGCTTTCGCACATTAGAGATAGTAACCCCTGAAAGTAGCTCAATTGGACCTGAATGTATTGAATGTCACAAGACATGTCACATTTTGTGTGTAAGAGCAAGACTGTTGCATGGAAACACTCTCACTCCCTCAGATAATGTGACCGCACCAACACTCAAAGTGGCTCCAGAAAAGTTTTCAACAGCAGTGTTAGAGCAAGTTATAGAGGAATGTTCATTTGGTGGCTGATTGTACATGTAATTGAGTTGCACTTTATTTTCTTTCTCTGTCGATATGCTTGAACCTGGTTGATTTGAACCTTTATCTTTGAGGTTTATGGTTTGCAAACGTCATATTTTATTTAAGTCTTTCACTCAGATGAATGCGTCAGATGATTAATGTGCAATGATATTTTGGAGGTTGAAGGCTGCAGCGTGAGCTCCTTTGAAAGATCAGTTGAGTTTGTGTCTATAAATGAGTTACTTGTCAACGTAGAGGGCAGGCATAAGAAATAAAAATTAGTGATCAAGTTTAGTGATCAAGTATCAGATTACAGTATTGTCTAACCATGATATGTTCGTCCAACAAGTTATATATTTTTTTCCCTAGTTTCTCTGTGAAAACTACTTTACAATATAATATGAATATTTTACCTGAAAAAAAATTGTTTGTGGAACCTTTATAAAACCTAAAAAATGAAGAAATGTCACTTTGCCTTAGGATATTCTTCACAGACTCAGTCTGTCCAAGTGCTACTAATGTGTCCATTGAAATCAATATAATAAATTAATTAACTATTTTATTTTATTTAACAATTTAAATTTTAATACATTAAAGTATGTGATTTGAAGGTAGCTTAACAAATCACAAAAAATTCAGTCAAAAGCTGAGATGCCAGTGACTGATGTCTGCAAAGCTAGTTACTGTTAGTAGTTGTTTTTTCCCCTCTCCTTTTTTGGATTTAGCTACTCCCTCAGTTAGTAATGCGGAATAACAAAGTGAATTACCATCATGTCAGTAATCCATCAAAATGGGCAATTTTTATTTACAGATAACAACTTGGTAAATATCAATATGTAAAATAAGTTTAAGAGTATAACACTTCTCATAAAGTCAAATTCAGGTCTTCCAGGGTATAATTAACAAAAATGTCAGTCATGTTTTTTCCTCTCTTTTCTAGCACAACAATAGAATGCTAGCATGGCAGGCAAGTTCACTGAATATGCATGCATGTTTTTTGATACATGACTGCATATATTCACGTTCATCTCACTACTTGTGTTAATTAAATATTTCATTACTTAGAATATTTCCTGGAAATATAGGCAAGAAAAATAGCATAAAGGACTATCTATTTTGAATATGGTTGTGGTGATGGCGACAATGAGAATTAAAGTAATATTTTGTGTTGTCTTTTCATTGCCACTCCCAGTTTGAGGAGAGTGAGGAGGAGGAGGAAGAAGTAGGGGAGGAGGGGGAGAAAATTGAGGTTGAGGTTTGTTGGAGTGGTTTTTACCCTACAACATCGTGCTTGGAGTCAAAGTCGTTCTTCTTCAATGTTTCCCTGTTCTTCCTACTCCCAGTAACATCACAGTGAGACTCAGTCCTACTGAAACAAGATGCCCCTGTGGTTATTGTGGTGGAGTTTATTGTGTCTTGTTTTTATCATCATCCGTGGTGATTTCACTTTCTTTCAGTGACATTTTCCCTGGTCTTTCCTTAAAACTGGTCACTCATTTCCACTTAAACAGCAGTTATTTCTGAATTTTCTGTTGGACCTTTTCTATAATTTGTGTTTTTTTGTTTTGATGGTTTGTCATTTGTATTTCTCTTTTAAAAATCTAAAAACATTCCCACCAAACAAAGATGGATGCACCAGTAGAAAAGGTAGGTTACATGCATGCCAAGGTATAGATGCTGCCACAGCACTGCGTAAAATGGCAATTGATCTTCTGTAGTTTCCCACTTCATATAAATGAAAATCAAAGTCCAAATGGGAAATGACAGTTAATTGAGATTGCCCTGTGTTACCCTCCACCTTTCTGTGCTGCCGTAGACTGAAAATGCAATTGAAGAAAAGAAGTTGAATGTAGGTGTACAGACTCATGCATATTAATACGCCCGTACACACAAAAATACTCTAAGGCAAAAACTAAAAAACAAAACACATACAGCACATTACAAACAGAACACAATCCATTTCTAGCTGCCTTTTTCTCCCCTGAAGCCGTCCCTTTGTGCTGCATAGCAGAAACGTATAAGTCTCCCCTCACTAATGGTGCTGCGTAACCCTGACAGGCCATGACTCAAAAGGCCACTGGCTCATTGATTTAATGAGCCACACCTTGGCCTCAGCTGTATGGCTTAGCTCCCCTCCCGGCTTTGCTCATTTAGATGATGCACCAGTATACCTGGGTTAGGGTATACTGGAGGTAATTCAAGGATATCTCCCCCTCGTTCCCTCACCCTGTGCTTGTGAGACCCATTGCTTGTAAGACGCACATCTCTTGCGATATTAAACTTTTTATTTTTTCAATGTGCTCCCATTGAAAGTTGGACACTGCTGAGAAAAAGGTGGGTTTGTGCGTTCTTATGTGTTAAATTTTAATTTTTTTTTTTCTTTATTTTTTACATGAGCATAGAATACAAACATTACAGTACAACCTGAAAGAAACCTGAATTACAATATTTGCCTCTCATTCCTTTGGTATGCCATGGTGTGAAGCATGTAAAACTGGCTGGACTAATGTGCGCTTTTTCTTAATAACATGATGTAACACAGCTACTGGTTATTGAAGTTTTTTTTTTCTTATATAAATGTTAAAATCTTGCTGCCATTTGTAGCTTCTAGCATTTACAGTGAACTTCAGCTTCAAGAAGTTCAAAGGTGATTTGGGTTGTTTTTGGGCAAAAGCTGCTAATTTGAAATTAAAAGAATCCCTTTTATGAACTGCTGTGAAAGAGTTCAAGGTCCTCCATGTGTGGCGGAAAGCTGGGACATACTTTCCTTTTCGAGAATAATTGTTTTCTCTGCATTTTCAAAGTTTGTGAAAGCTATGGGAAGCTTGTAAAAGTTATGTTTTTTTCTCTCAACATTTTTCATACTACTTTTTTGACTGCTGCAGTATATACTATAAATGGCCCTCAGTCAATTTTATACTAATGCCTCCTGGGCTTCTGTCTGCCTTTCTTTCTGCAGATGGATACTGAGGCCAGCGACTTACTGAACGACCTGCAGGTGAAGCTGAACAACGTGCTGGATGAGCTCAGCGGTACATTTGGGAACAGGTACATGTACAGTTCACACATACTGTATATATACAGTTAATTCAGTAACCTCACATGCCTTTGCGCTTATTGATCATTATCTTTCTTGCCAGTTTCCAGAGCCAGATCAACGATTGCATGCGACAGATGGCGTCTCTACTGTACCAGATCAAAGGACCGCTCAATGCCAACAACAGAAATCAGGTGGAGGCCGACTCTGACAATATGCTAAGGCCACTCATGGATTTCCTGGATGGAAAGTGAGTGGATTAATTAAGATCTGAGACTCAGATTGTCCTTCCTTCCCTTTAAGAATCTTAACTGCAGCTCTGTATTAAAAATTTTTTTTCCATTTGGCTTCTCTTCTTCAAGTTTTCCTTTTTCCTCTTTTTTTGTCCTAATACAATCTGCATGCATACACCCTCTTAAACTTGCACTAAAACGTAATTTCACCTTGCAGAAATCATTTGGTAAAAATCTTACACTGGAGTTGTTAACAAGTTTCAACAATACCAGCACCAGTTAGACGGTTGACGCACTGCAGCTCTTTCTATGTCTGTGCATCGCATTAACCTGTGCGTATATGTGTTTGTGCGTGTTTGCATGTTTTTGCAGGCTGACGCTGTTCGCCACGGTTTGTGAAAAGACCGTACTGAAGCGTGTGCTCAAGGAGCTTTGGAGGATTGTAATGAGCAGCCTGGAGAAGACAATTGTCCTGCCACAGGGCCACGATACCTTTGTAAGTCTGATGTTTGTTTGTTCGTTTGCTTCAGCATTTGTTGATATTGCAAATTGATTTGACTTTTGAGTGCAGAAATGCAACAGAATGCTGCAACTCAGTTCTGTTTTTTTTCCCTTTTAGGGAGCACAGATCCTCTCAGCTGCAAAAGAACTCGGTCAGCTCTCCAAACTCAAGGTATCATAATGCTTTCATTTATATATATTTTAATCCATCTTAAATGGAGCTCAATGTTACCAGGCTCAGTGAGTAATTTTATGGTCAGTTCTTCAGAGAGTAAATGTATGTATTTTTATGGAACAAATGAATCCCTTTTCATTCATCATTTGGATGTGCAGGATCACATGGCAGGGGAGGCTAAAAGCCTGTCTCCCAGGCAGTGTGCTGTCATGGATGTGGCACTGGACACTATCAAGGTCAGTTTATACTGCGGGCTTTAGTTTCATTGGGATGCAGGGTAGATGGGTCAAATTAGCTTCATCAACTATTCATCCATTAATCAGGTACCCTGTGTGGGCGGCCGATTTTAACTGGCGAGGAGAAAGTCGGTAGAGGATAAAGTGGATGAAATGAGGGCTGAACTTTTTGATCTAAAGTTATAAATGGACCATCAGGAAGTACAGTGATTGTTTCCACAATGAAAGGACAATTCTGGCCATTTTCAATTTGAGCCTTATTTTAATACTTTTTGCTGCCACAATGACTGATTGTGGTTGGAATGTATCAGTTCTCTTCACTGTAAAACTCTACATAATTTCTTGTTGCCAGGAGCAAAAAACTCAACTTGTTTTCTTGACTAGCTGCTAGCTAATGCAACACCAAAAGCTTTTTTTTTCTTTTTCTTTGTAAAAAAAAATTCCTAATGCTTTGACCAAAATATACAGTAGTAAACCTCCAATTGTTCCACCCTGTGTTTCCTTTGCAGCAATACTTCCATGCAGGAGGCAATGGGCTGAAGAAGGCATTCCTGGAGAAGAGTCCTGAGCTGTCATCACTACGCCACGCTCTGTCCCTCTACACTCAGACAACAGACACACTCATCAAGACCTTTGTCACCACCCAGCACGCACAAGGTAGTTTAGGCCACTGCCTATCAATACATCTGAACAGTATAGGGCAAAAGCCTTTCCCATAAAATACCAGGAGAGGGCGCCAGCTGAACAATGTGTGTTTGATTAACAAGGCCTTTCACTGAATATTCCCTCTTTTAGGTCCGCACCTGTGTTTTGTGTATTTAAAATGTACTTGATGCTAGAATTTGTTGACATTTTATTGCTGTCTTCTCTTATCTCTTGTGCTGCCTCTGTGCCAGTGCACAATGGAAAGGGTATTAGGTTAACCCCCAATGAAAAAATACAGCCCACCAGGGGTAGGTTTCACTGAAATCATCCACCAGCCTTCCCCTTCTTCCCCTCCTGATCTCCCTTTGTACATTTTGTCATTCTGTGCCACTAAGGTTGGTAGGTCAACCCTAACCCAAGCTCTACACCTGTATCCCCTTCTCATACTGACTCTGCTTTGTTCATCAAAGTTTCTTTTTTGCCTTTATGGGGCCAAATGAAAGCTCACTGATGTACGTATCTGGGTGTGCGTTAAACTAGGTTCCGGCGTGGACAAGCCGATAGGTGAGGTGTCTATCCAGATTGAGCTGTACACTCATCCTGGGAATGGGGAGCGGAAAGTTACTGTCAAAGGTCAGTTTAAGCTTTCATAAAATTATCTTAAAAATGTGGCATTTTAAACAACATGTACTCATCCGATGACATTATCCTCCCCCTATGTGTTTGCACTTGTGTCACTACAGTCATGGGAGCCAGTGATTTAAAATGGCAGACGTCTGGCATGTTCCGGCCCTTCGTGGAGATCACCATGATCGGGCCTCACCTTAGCGACAAGAAACGTAAATTCCAGACAAAATCCAAGAGTAACAGCTGGTCTCCCAAGTTCAACGAGACCTTCCACTTGTAAGTACTGCCACAGTGGTACACGCTTTTGTAAATGTAGAATAGAATAGAGTACTGAAGAATCTGATCTTCAGTACTCAGGATGATTTAATGTGACATCAGTAATGTTAACATTTACCAACCGGACTAATCTGTGTTGCTTTTCTGGTGGCCCAGAGTTTGGGTTTTGTACTTGAAGCAAATCCAGAGCATTTACAGTAAGTTGTGGTCGGGCTGCTCTTCTCTCTTGCTGCTAAACACTACCACAAGGGTTTACTTTGAAAGAAAATGAATGCCTACTGCAGCTTTAAGTTGACTAACCTGCTGCTGTGTTGTTGAATGACTGAAAGGACAAGCCTCCGTGTTCTCTCTCTCTCCACAGTGTTCTTGGCAACCAGGATGGCTTCGAGTGCTACGAGCTGCAAGTCTGCGTCAAAGACTACTGTTTTGGCCGTGCTGACCGAGTGGTGGGCTTGGCCGTGATACAGTTAAGAGACATCATGGAGAGGGGCAACTGCGCCTGCTGGTGCCCGCTGGGACAACGTATCCACATGGACGACACGGGCCTCACCGCCATGCGGATCCTCTCCCAGCGCTCCAATGACGACGTGGCCAAGGAGTTTGTTAGGCTTAAATCTGAAATGCGATCGGCCGAGGAGGGAAGATGAGGAGAGCTGGAGATGGTGAGAGACAGACAGAGAGGACGGAAGGTGTCCTAATTTCAGAATAAGAGAAGGATCTCATGTGTCAGTCTTGTCAAAAAGCAGGGAATTATTTTCCGTAGCTTGCCATTCGGACTCTTACTTAGACCTTTGACGTGTCTTAGCTTCTGTTGACTGTTTGGTGGACCTTGCCAAGCTCACTGACGCACCATCATGTTCACACTCTGGGTATTTTGGACAAACACTTTTTCATGTTCCTCAAACACTCACATTATTTACAGAGCTACTGTATAGCACACAACCATATCGATACTGGCTCACTCAACCTTCACACTCACCAGCTGTTTCACCAGGCGGTGATCACTTTCTCAGTCATTTAACTTGTTTTTTTACCCCCTCTCCGCATCAGCTGGAGTGGCACAGTGCACACGCCATAGCCTCAAGGGAACACATTGTGCCGGGCCAGGCTGGAGGGGCCAAACAAGTTCCCACACCTTCCAAGTGTTGTTGTGCAATAACCCCACGTAAACCCCTCAAACTGTGGCCATTTGTTAGATGCCTTACACTCTGTAAACTGTGAATGTGTGAAGTAAAGAAGTCTTTTGAATGCCCTGTTCTGTAGCTCTGCTGTGACGGTCTGAGTAAATGTGAAAATACTGTGTGGTTTAGCTCATAAAGAGGTCTCCTGTTTTGATGAATGCATGACTGGTAGCTAGGAGACAGTCCTAGTCAGTTATTGAATAGAGTGCAAGAGAAGATGATGAAATATTTTACTGGTTAATCATGTGCAGCTAATGTTTCAAGAGAAGGTACTTAAAGTAGTAACCCTTGATTTTTACCCCTGAATTTAAAGGATTGATCAGTTGAATGTGTGCCTTGCCATTTTAAGTTTCCTTTCCATTTTACCCAGGAGAGACGACAGTGATGTGATCCGTGTATGTGGTAATAAACTCAAAAACGATATGATTTAAATCAAAACCTAATGAGAAACGAGACCAACAGTCTGAACACTGTGTCTGTTAAAGGGCAGTCCAGTTTTGGCCATATTTATTCATAAGCTCCATTAACACCTCCTGGCTCATTTGGCCTGGTGTAACCATGATGGTGCAGCCATTTTATTTATTTTTTATACGTATTTATTGATGTCTGTGCTTTTTCAAAGCTCGTGATTTAAAATGTTGTTTACTGCTGGGAACTGATGTGTTTGCCAGAACGGTGTGTTTGAGAATTTGCACAAATCTGAAAGAGTCGCTTCTGTCGCATTGTACACATAAACAGCAGCTTCTTTGCAGGATGAGTTTAACACCCTCAGAATAAAGTGACAACCCAGTGTTTGTTATGAAATTGAAAACAAAGCTGTTTCCTGGACTCACAAAATGGAGAAGTAAGAATTTTTCCATTAATACTAAGGAAAAATTACAGGTTGAACATTCAAGTAACTAAAAAAAACAAAACAAAAACAAAAGGCTATCTGAACATTTGGACACAAGCTCCTTAGCTGAATTGATAGGGAGCGTAGAATTATTTATGGTTTACATATATCTCCCTGCTTTGTTTTCTTCTACTCTTCCTATGAGTGGCCTTACTTTGGTAAAATAACAAACTAAATACATGTATCTTTCAAATCATTTTTTTTTTTTTAATTCTCGTATTTCCTTTTGCTGTCAACGAGGATTAGCCACCTCTTTGCCAACAATGATGTCAAATAAGTTTTCCGAGTGATGCTCCTCATCATTTTGTTTTTTTTATCTTTGATTATACTGCAAACGTTGTAACTGTATCTAGGCTGGGTTTTCTTTGCTCTTTGCCGTCTGTTATATTTTGTCATGTTTTGTAAATATTTCCCTCAATCCTTTTCTATTTTGGGATGATGTCAATCACTGTGTTGTAAGATATGTTTTATGGACAGAAATAATATGCAGTGAGATGAGTGCCAGTGAATTTGTTTATAACTGATGGAGAAATATTAAAATGTTACACTTAATGAACGATGGATATTGCTATATTATGAGAACCTAAATGTGTGTACATTTTTAAACTAATCACACTACGTAGAAGCCACAAAATCAGACTCCTTCTTTGTTACAGTAAACTACCCCTTGTGAAAAATGTATGTTATTGGTTTATGAGGGCAAATATTTCGTAGCCGTTCTGTAATATACATGTTCCTTGTGCCAAGTTGCAAGTGTTCACTTTTGATCTTTTTTTTTTTTTAATTTCTGTATTTTCTAAATCTGTTAACCCTTGCACTATCACTAAATCACTGCAATAGTCAACAAGTACAGTATATCAGTCAGAGTAACTACTTTGTGGTGTTTTCTTTGTATTGTCACTACTCTGAAATGTTGTCATCATGTAAACATTCCAATTAATGAATTTTGTATAAAGTATTTGAGAAGTATCTATTCATGTCTCTACCTGCGTTTTTTTTTTCCCCGGTACAATATGACATTGCAGATTTTGATTGGATTTTTCTGTTTCATCAGTTTGGTGCCCACGCGATACATTTTATTTATTTTCCCCTTAACGTTTGTAGTGCACCATTAATGTTTAGATTATGATAACATATGCTGGTATTATAATGTGGGGATTTTGGTCACATTAATTAAAACAAATGGAGATTTATTGTCCCACCTCCACCAATTCTTCTTTTAATCTTTTACATACTTTACCAAACTTATTACGTCTGCATGACACAACTGCACTTCTTTCTCACTTTAACTAACAGCTAATAAGGTGCAGCCTTTGCTCAGAAATTCTTTTTTTTTTCTTTTCTTTTTTTTTTTTCTTTTCTTTAGAACCATCACAAGGAACCAGGTTACTCACTCACAAAGTCACTCAGGCATTTGACTATCACACAACTGAGTAACAAGTTGAATCTTTTTGTGTGATTTTTCAACGTTGAGCACCACAAACACAAGTCCATTCACTTCCATTGTATTAGGGTTGCAGCAGAATCTCAGAGATGCATAAATAATACCTAAACTATGGATTCTTGGCCATAGTTTACGTAATTGGGTGAACTGACCCTTTAAAAATTGAATCAAAAAATAATATGGGAGGGTTGTTAGTGCTGAGCCCACTGAGAATTAGCACCCAACTCCAGCAACAAAACTCCAGTGCATTTTGTTGCTGTGGTTCTGCTAAAAAGTTTTCCCCTATATCAGCAAATCCATTAGTCGGGAAAAGTATCAAATTTCAGTATTTTAGTATTTGTAATAACATGCAATAAGAAAAAAAAAGGTTGTTCTTTTTTCAGTTGATTCTTGAATATTAATAGTATTTGAAGATTTGACTGGGTGGAGCAGATTCCTTTGTGGTGCAGTATCACTGCAGATAGACAAAAATACACATCGATATATAGTGAAATTCTTATTGCGTGGTTTAATTAGTATGGATGGGCTCAAACAAGGGTCAATAAGATGTTGGGTTTTTCAAATGATGCTCACATATAAATCCACAGTCTGTAGTTGTAAATCACTCTTTGTAAACCTGTGAAAAAAATCCGAAATCCAAGTTTGTGAATTTGAAAAAAAAAACGAGAATTTGTAAATAAAAATCATTGTAGGATCAGTGAGGTGACACAAAGCTACTGCTATGACTTTTTGAACATCTGTACTTAAATTTGTGTGTGCGCATGTGTGTATGTGTGTGTGCGTGTGTAACTTCAGCGTCAGGCGCAGTGTGGGAACTTTGAGCACTGAGTTGCACACGGTTTTCTGCTTTGAATCTGTGCTCAGACGTTCACTAAAGCAGTTTTTTTGTTTTTTTTCTACGACTACAGATCTTTTCTACAAAACCTGAATTCCACACATGCAGCTTTTTCAGAGGTTCACAAACATCGACATCATTTTGAAAGCTCAAAATCTTAGTGACCCTTATTTGAGCCCATGCAGTTAAGAATTTTTACACCAAAATGCCTATTATGATTCTCCTGTTGGTAACTGCTCTGGAATTTCATATCACCACCATGCAGCTATGAAATGCACAATATTCTTTTATTTACTTCCAAGGAATGCTATTGAATGTTGCTTTGCTTTGACTGTCAGGAAATTGATCCTCAGGGCCCACTTTATTGTTTCCTGTTGGATCTTCCCAAAGATAAACCCTTCAAGTTTGAAAACATTGTGGGTATCTTCTAACATCTGTGCGTACGTGCAACTATGCATGTCATGCCTGTGTGTTAGCAGGCAGAGACCACACACGCCTGCACACACACAGGAACACAATTAGTAATTTAGCAAGCCGCTCATGTTGAGGTCCCCTGGACGACACAGCGTTCCTTTTGTGTCGGAGCCCAGGTGTTAAATTCCATTTCTGAAAGCACCCGGACCAGTCACAATATTCAGTCGCAATGCTGTCATAACTCACTTTTAGTAAGTCACTGAAAAAAATGTTTATCCTTCAAGAGTGCAACAAATGCTTGGCTTGTTTTGCTCCTATGAAAGAGGCAAAATGTGAATTGGATGAAAGGAGCTGATTCTGAAAATGAAAACGACAGGTCCTCGGTCTGAGCATGCGCACCCATCACAGGGTGTGTTGCATATCTGACTGCCCAGATCACAACCTTTATGTTGGCCCTGATTGGCTGGAGCCGTTCACCTGTACTGTTGTTTTATGGCCCCGTCTCACCATCCAGGTCCAAAGATCGCTGCACTGTTTGTTCAAGCCTTCGGCTCTTAGGCGCAGGGGGATCCCGGCTCCTCTGGCACGAACCTGAAACCTCAACTGCGAGCACCTCTCTCACCGCTGCGCCACTTTACCTGTCGTCCATCCTGGGTGTCTTTCATTTAGCCGGAGGCCCCATTCCAACCCCCTTGCTCTGTCTGGGACAAGGTTGCCGCCCGGACGTCCAAACAGAGCCCAGACGAGGGCCTGGATTTGCTTTATCTGCGGCTGGAGCCAAACGAAGATCGAAACTTGTGGCAGTTTCCCACTCTTTTTCTGGGCCCAATGTTTGTGAAGGACTAAAAGGACACCAAAAAAATCACATTTTTGTTTGAGGTATGTCGTTGGTTTTCTTTCGTTTTCAGGCTTTGGGAAAATTTTGGATGTCTGGTACGTTAGTGGACTAAGATTACAAAGCAGCTCGCATTCTGAAACTTTTTAAATCTGAGAAACACTTAAAAAATACACAACTAATCAAAGTTCAGGCCCAGTAGCTCGATGACTAATGATCCACCATAACTTGATTCGTGGATGAATTTCATTGTGAGTGCGACAGTAAAACAATAACAGAGCGAGTGCAGCATTAAAGGTTTTGGTTTTCCCTAAACTGTACACCAGTACAAAGAAAGATATTGATCAGCAGTGCAGTGTAGTGGTGAAAAATATGTCTCATTCATCTTGGCAATGATTTTTTTTTTTTTACGGGGGGGGGGGCATACACTTTATTGACTTATTTTGAAACAGAATACAGGATAATGGGTGGTTTTGTTTGTTTGCTATACATTCACGGGCTCAGATCAGTCACTGATTTCTGGTCATTTCTGGACATTTCATATTCTTTCTGTTCCACTTTGCCAATTGCCTGATGTGCCAAGATACAGCAAAGGCACAAATATGAGCCAGGAACTTGATTTTGAGTTGTTTATCCCCGTTTTGAATTCTCGCCTTGTTCTGCTCTAGTTTTATATATGTGAGTGTAGATTGTTGATCAAGTCAAACGTCCATGGTCATGTCATATCATCTTTATCTTTGTTGCTAGGATTATCTGCCATAAATCTTACTCTGGTACAAAGGGTTGTGAGGGGAGTGGCTAGATGTCTTTGCAGCTCTGCAGTACAGATAAAGTCTGGAGGATTTTGTAAACGATATTACCTTGAAGAAAAGTCTCCTACCTGCCTGACATGTTATCTAACTTTAATGCCATGTTACCTCAAAAGGTTTATAGAAATGCACAGAAATTGTACCTTGAAATTTTTTTGGTTCATTTTTGACTGTGAGAGCAAACCAGGGTGTGTATCACAGAGAGCCTGTCTTGTCTCTTTTTTTGACCATGACAATTTGAGTGAGAACCTGATTAGAAAATTTGGACGATTAGACAATTAGAAAAAAAAATGAGTCAAAATACGTCGCAGTTGTAGCTTACGTGTCATTATAGAAAGTCCTCTACTATGGCACTAGTTTCTTGATCACCAAAATATCAGGGAGCACACCGTAACTATATTTACCCATTGTCGTTTTGGTGTTTTATTTTTAGTTTGAAAGTATGGAGTCAAATGATGGCCCCAAGCATCTGCGTCTACATTATACAGATTCTCACACTAAACCACACCTGACCTACTACACATAGATTGCTTCCCCCCTTTCCCACAGTTTCCCCTTTTAGTTCCTATGTCTGTATACGGTCTAACTACAAAGAAATGGCCCTTTTGTCTCACTAATTCTATGCGACTCTGTGGCAGGTACATACCTGTTCTTTCTCTAGGTGTGAAATATGGAGAACCTGAGCTAACAATGGGATCGGTAGTGTCATACTTTGGTCAGCTGTGTGGAAAAGAGAAGAAGCAAGGTGAGATCTGATGCCTGACTAGCAGCACTACCACTTTAACAATACAGCAATACAGTACGTTGCATGCAGTACCACACCTTCATCCATCTCTTGCTCTGAATCTTTCATGTTTCACAGAGGAGGAGAGATACTTGCGAGCTAATGACAGACCTTTCAACCTGTCTTACCACTATGCCGTAAGTGTAGAAAACTAAACTTTCTGTGGGTATTCAACAGATAAGAAGAATGGGAGGGAGCCCATTAGCGTTTCCCTCCTCACCAGTGGGGTGTTGTTGTGAATTTTTCTAAAATATTGCCAGTCATGTTGATTCATATTAGAGTACGCAGCACTGTAACTGCCATCTGTCACTCCCCTCTACTTCAGAACAACGCCATCAAGACCTCCAAATACAACGTTTTCACCTTCCTGCCACTTAATCTCTTTGAGCAGTTCCGGAGGCTCGCCAATGCTTACTTCCTCTTCCTCTTTGTCCTTCAGGTAGACGTTTTTCTCTTTTGTAATGTTACCTTGCAGGTCAGCCTGGAGTGTATGGGGCTCTGAGGCTTTAAACGTAAGCAGTTGCAAAGTTTTTGTTGATTTGAAGGCACACGTCTGCTTACAAGTGAATCAGAATTCAGTCTGTATCCATGTTATAGATTGTCTTTTCCAAAGCTTCACACAAATTTAATATGTCGATCCACTTATCAAGGGTCATGGTTATTTTTGCTGACTGACAGTGGCAGACATTTTTCCAAATGTTAGCGACAAAATGTCCAAAGACGTCATTTTTACATTTTACCTGTGTAAATAGTGCACCATTTAATCCAACAGATGCAAGGAATTGAAGCATTTCAAATGTGTGTGTGTGTGTGTGTGTGTGTGTGTGTGTGTGTGTGTGTGTGTGTGTGTGTGTGTGTGTTTGTGTTCTCTTGACAGCTAATCCCACAAATCTCCTCTCTCTCCTGGTTTACCACGGCTGTCCCTCTGATTCTGGTGCTGTCTATAACAGCAGTCAAGGATGCCAGCGACGACATAGTAAGCTGAAATTGCAGCAATCGTTTGGGGCAAAAGTGAAAAACAATTGTTTGTTGAATAACTAAAGGGGAATCTCAATCGATTTTTAAGACAGAAAATATGGAATTAAAAGCATACATGTAAAGAGACACTGTTTTCTCTGGTGTGAACTGAATAGAACAGACACAAAAGCGACAATCAAGTGAATAACCGCAGGGTGGACGTCCTCATCGATGGAGAGTGAGTCATTTAAGATACAAATTTCACATTATATACATTGTGTTTTTAAATTATACATGATAAAAGTGCAAAGGTACAGCTGTTCACCAGCTTTCAGCTGTAAGGTCATGTTTTGCTAGAACTGTTGTTCAGTGTTGAGATTTCATGGTCTGTTTTATGTTTACATTTTTCTGGCAGACTGAGAAATGAAAAATGGATGAATGTTCAGGTTGGAGACATAATCAAACTGGAGAATAATCAGTTTGTCACAGTGAGTACAGAGATTTTATAGCTAAGTTTTTTGTTATTTTTTTTAAATACGAGGGAATGGTAACTGTACGTTTCGGCATATTGCTGCTCCATATTTAACGCTTTCAGTGGTAACAGCGACACTGAGTCCAAGACAAACTTCGCATAAGTGATAGTAAAGTTGTATCTTAGTATCTTCCATGCTCTCAGCTGTCTGTACTGCTTTTAACGCTTTCATCTTTTAGGCAGACCTTCTGTTGCTGTCGAGCAGTGAGCCTCTCAATCTGGTGTATGTAGAGACAGCTGAATTGGATGGGTGAGTGTGCAGCGTATTTGTGTGTACACATGACTGTCTCACACTGCCTTGGATTTCCCTTCAGCTGCATCCTGCTCATGTCCTCTTGGTCTCCCCCAGTGAAACCAATCTGAAGGTGAAACAGGCCGTGACTGTAACTGGAGAGATGGGGGACAGCATCGACGCGCTGGCCGCCTTCACTGGTGAGAGGCTGAAAGAGAAACCAAAAAAAAAATCCCTGATTTTCGGTCAACACACTGGGATTTCTGCAGTCTTATTTCCACTTGTTAACATTCAAGTTTGCGGACTGGAATTGTTACTTTTTTTGTGTTTGTGCTCCTCTGGAGTTAATATATGGAAGCCCATTTCTGCCAGTAAAATATTTTTGTTAAAAAAAAGTGAAGACTTAAAATTAGTCATGATTAAAAATAATATTCATGGAACATCAAATTTATGAAATAAAAAGTCAAAATTTTTATTTAGTTAGCCAAAATGTTGGACTTCTTAACTCTTAAAAAACGCAAAAAGTGACAAAGTGTTTATTTTTTTCTTTTACTGGTGGAAATGGGCTTCCATAGTTAAAAACAGTGGTGAAAGGGGTATTTAGATCTTTCAATTAAAAAAAAGTCACAGTACCTCAATATAAAAATACTCCATTCCAAGTAAAAATCCTGCATTTAAAATTTGAATTAAGTACAAAAGAATTAGCAGGAAAATGTACTTACATGTACTTAAAGCATCAAAAGTAAACAATATTTCTGTCAGAAATGTGGTGGAGTATTAAGTAGCCAAAAATGGAAATACTCAAGTAAGGTAGAGGTACCTTTACATTGTATTTAAGTACAACACTTGAGCAAATAAACTTAGTTACATTCCGCCACTGGCTAAGAATCAGTAATGGTTGATTAACCTCTGTGGAGCCAAAGAATTCATTTTACTCAGTGATATTGATGCAATATATGGCTACTCTTTTAAAAACTTACAACAAATAAGAATAACTATATTCTCATGTAAAGAGTGATAAGCCCAAAAAAACAAAACCTATAGATACATTGCAAATATGCTGTTTTAGACTGGCTTCATGTTCCTACAGTCCTGTGCTCGCTACTGCCTGGATTTTTAAACAATTTGCAATCACTTAGTCCCCAGATTTTCCCCCTAAACTTGTAAACTGTGTCCATGAATTTGACGCTGACGCCTCAGCCTTTGTCTCTCAGGCGAAGTGCGATGTGAGCCTCCCAACAACCGTCTGGACAAGTTCAAAGGGACAATGACTCTGAACGGACAGACCTACGCCTTGGACAACGACAAGGTGCTGCTCAGAGGATGTACTCTGAGGAACACTGAGTGGTGCTTCGGTCTGGTCATCTTCGGAGGTAAACTCTGACTACAGTCGCTGTTAGTATAACACTTGTGTCTTGCCAAGTGTAATGAATGAGCCACAAATGGGCACTTTTGGCTCCAACCAGCCATTCATTCTGCTTACAAGAGAATTAAATTAGGTCCCCCGCAGCCAACTTCATGGTCATGAGGTGAGCTTCTAAAAACACATGGGGAGTCAGGAACAGGACATGTGGAAGCCCATTTCCACCCATAAAAGGAAAAAAAAAAAGTTAGTCATGATAAGCAAAAAAATGCTCATGGTGAGTCATAATTTTGAGGTAATCAGTTAAAATTTTGACCAACTAAGCTACAAAAAAAAAAAACAGAAACAGTCAAAATGTTGAGGTAAAAAGGTAAAAAATTCTAGGTGTTACAATTTTGACTTACTGTGTCAAAGTTATGAGATAAAAAGTCAAAATATTGGCTTACTATTCAGTCAAACCTCTGACTTAACAGGAGCCTTTTTTTTTTTTCCATGACAAACTTTTCTTCGTTTTTTCCTCTTTGACTGGCAGAGATTGGCCTCCATAGATACAGCTACAGCAGCAGCAGACTGGAAATGACGTTTGGGTCACACCCCTCACATCTAGGGGCCCAGCAGTGGGAAAAGTAATAGAATACAAATCAAGCCTGACAAATACTGTAAAATACAGCAGTGACTAACAATAAATGAAATTTACAAGGGTAATGGCAAATACAATCATTAACTCTGCTACTAGTGTCAGGCTGCTAATATTTGTCTTTTAACTGTTAACTGTCCTGTTACCGTTTTATGTCAACTTCGGCCTATTCAACCAAGCGAAGGTAATAATTAAACGAAAACAAAGATACAAAATGAGAGATTTTGAAAGCAGCTGTACTGTACTGTACTCCAATGGCAAAAAATTCAAATGGACTGACGGGTATGTTTTAAGTGACGGGTGCTGGGTTGGTCTCAAAGAAGCAGTGTTGTAAACTCTAGCTGGCACTTGACCTATACAGTATGCCCACATGCACTTTGTTTGGTAGGAAGTCACTGACTGGGGTAAAAGTACACATGTGATGACGAGACAAAATGTGCACTCAAAAAAGTAAATCACAATACTATATAAATGTAAACCTTCACTGTACTTTGGATATTAATGACAATGTGAGGCAGATTTTCCCTTCAGAATAGTCTCCGGAAATGCTGAAAACTTCCCTCTGTCTGCATGATTGTCAGTGTATCTGAACAAGAGACTGAATCTCTCCAGGTCCTGACACCAAGCTGATGCAGAACAGCGGAAAGACGACATTCAAACGGACAAGCATCGATCACCTGATGAATGTCCTGGTGTTGTGTGTGAGTTTAACGTCCAGGCGCCCGCACACAAATACACATCTGTACATTGTCAATGTACATTTTCTAATCCTGGCTATGTTGACATTAAATATGTTATCACTTACATCGCAGTAATTTGTTATTTTAAATTCAGCACTACTGTACTTAACACACATAAAAAGGAATCATTGAGTAAAAATTGCAATCTATAAAATAATATATATATATATAGACATGTATGAATAGACACATTTGTACATGCAGGTTGGTTTTTGATCAATACCCATGACTGTAGTCTCCTCTGTTTTGAAATAAACAAATAAGTAATACAAAAATAAAAAAATTAAATTACAATTCAAATGGCTCAAATTCCCTGCTCTTGTGCCAACATTTTTTAACTTTAAAAAAAAGCTGAATTAGGATTTCAGGATTTTGCATTAATTGGTTTTGCACATAACTCTTGACTCAGCATTTGTGTTAGACGGCTACTTGTTACGTCTCTGAGTTGAAATAATACTTAAACATTTCTTCCAGTTACAATCTAGCGATAAAACAACGTGGAGGTGATTCATTCTTTCATTCGTTCCTGATCCAGCACAAGTCACTAACAGTCATTGATTACTTAAGGCCCCATTACCTTCATGAAAGTATTCAATTTTGAAATACAGACTGATTTTCAACTGACTGATATTATCAGTAGAATATTTTTTGAATCATCAAGACGTGTGATTTCTTTCATCTATCAGATCTTCGGCTTCCTGGCATCCATGTGCTCCGTTCTGGCCATAGGCAATGCAATCTGGGAGGTGAGGGAGGGCTCGCTGTTCACAGCTTTCCTCCCCCGTGAACCAGGGGTCGATGCTGCTCTCTCATCCTTCCTCTCCTTCTGGTCCTACGTCATCGTACTCAACACGGTGGTGCCAATTTCGCTCTATGTCAGGTATGTTCTGGCACAGAGAGGTGACAAAATCACGAAGAAACAAAAGTTACCGTGACAGGTTAAGAATCAAATCTGGCCTTTCTTTGTGTGTTCCTGCGTGTCTCACTTTGTGGCATCTTACCCCTACGTGCTTCGATGCCAGTGTGGAGATCATTCGCCTGGGGAATAGCTTCTACATAGACTGGGACAGGAAGATGTATTACCCCAAGAATGACACCCCTGCCAAGGCGAGGACCACCACGCTCAACGAGGAGCTCGGACAGATCAAATACATCTTCAGCGATAAGACTGGCACCCTGACCCAGAACATCATGACTTTCAACAAGTGCTCCATCAATGGCAAAGGTTATGGTGAGCAGCTCTGCTTATATAAAAACTACAGAGTTGGATGAACACACCGGCTTGGGCTGAATGATTGATTTCAGAGCGTATTTCTCTGTTATTCAGGGGAGCTGTATGACTTTTCTGGACAAAGGGTGGAAATAACAGAGGTGAGAGGAGAATACTGCGGCAGGTTTGTATACCTTTGTGAATTAGGTGTAAAATATGTAATACTCCAACTCTTTTCTTTCTCCTGTCTGGTTTCTCTGTTTTTGCAGAAGACACAGACGGTGGACTTCTCCTGGAACCAGCTGGCTGATCCAAAGTTCATCTTTCACGACCACAGTCTGGTAGAGACGGTGAGGGAGGGAAACCCGGAGGCTCAGGCCTTCTTCCGCTTGCTGGCTCTGTGCCACACCGTCATGCCCGAGGAAAAGAAAGAGGGTGAGCATCCTCCAATGGACATCTTTATTACTACATGGCTGCAAAGGCTATAAATGGGTGTATTGCATTGCTCATGTCCTGTCTCTGACGTTGAAATAGATTTAGCATGGTTGTGTGGTTGTCCTAACAGTGCTCAGTTCTGAATAATACAAATTCCTCTTCTTTTTTTTTTAAAAATTCTAATATCTTATTTTGTCCTCTTTATATTAACCATTAAGCAACTCTAGGATGAGATTAAATTCCAAACTAGTTCTGTTTACGGGAAGTATTAAGGCCACTATGTGTAAGATTTGAAAATGGCTGTGTTCACATTTGAACTTTTCTGTCCCCTTTTCCTCTCCTCCCTTCAACCCCTCTTGTCATCTTTGTGTGTGGGCAGGGGAGCTCTACTACCAGGCTCAGTCTCCCGATGAAGGCGCTCTGGTGACAGCGGCAAGAAACTTTGGGTTTGTGTTCCGCTCACGCACACCAGAGACCATCGTGGCCGTGGAGATGGGCAGACAAGTCATCTATGAACTTCTGGCTGTTCTTGACTTCAATAACGTGCGCAAGAGGATGTCAGTCATAGGTACGGGGAAAGTGGTGACAAGATGTTTCCATGTTTGTGGTTTTAGCCTTTCAACCTCCAGGAGACGACCAAATTCACACTGTACTTTCCAAGACGTTCGTTTGCATTCGCGCAGTCTGTCATGAAAATGATCATAGCAACACCCCGATAGGTTTTTAAGTGAGACCTTAGGACTCTGTCCCTGCTAACTGGCTTTCACTACGATTTTTCCAGTGCGTAGCCCCGAAGGCAAGTTGACTCTATACTGCAAAGGAGCAGACACCATCATCTATGAAAGACTGCACCCGTCCTGTAACAAACTGATGGAAGTTACCAACGGACACCTCAGCGTGAGTAATACTACTGATGTACTGCTACTACTCCTGATGTACGTCCAAAAGATGTCAGGACTTGTGTTTGTAACTGCACTAAACTTTCCAGGAGTACGCAGGCGATGGCCTTCGCACGCTGGTTCTGGCCTACAAGGACTTGGATGAGGGCTTCATGGATGACTGGCAAAAGCGCCACCACGAGGCCAGCACTGCCATGGAGGGGCGAGAGGAGAGACTTGATGAACTTTATGAAGAGATAGAGAAAGACCTGTTGGTTAGTCCACCTGCTGAATCTGGACATATTGCTAGACAATATGCCGGAATGGCTTCAAAGTTGTTGCTTGAAACATACGGTACTGAAATATTTATCTCCGAATGAAACCGAAAAATCGCTATACTGTGTGGTTCTTAGCTGTTGGGAGCGACAGCCGTGGAGGACAAGCTGCAGGACGGTGTGCCACAGACCATAGAGCAACTGGCTAAGGCAGACATCAAAATCTGGGTGTTGACTGGAGATAAACAAGGTTCGTGTAGTCTTATACATGGGTGAAGTAATACAGTAAAATAATGAGAAATATATTTTCATATTCTCTCATTGTTAATCTCTGTGTGTCAGGACCCTGGGGCGCCCAGTTTCCCAGGGTTCACAAGGCTCATCTAAACACCCTGCCTCATGTGTAAATGAACTCAGACTCAGAGTTCGTGAATGCTGGTCATGTTCGACAGATTAATTGCTCCATTGCGATTGTGAATATTGATGTTTTGAAATAGAGACGGCAGAGAATATCGGCTATTCCTGCAACATGCTGAGAGAGGAGATGAAGGAGATTTTCATCGTGGCAGCTAACACGGCCGACGGCGTGAAAGAGGAGCTACAGTAAGTCAGAGGGTTACAAATGACTGTAACACATGTAGCGTCTGCTGATCAGAGGCTCTTGAAAATTTTAAAAAGGTTTTATAGTAGATACTTTTCCCAAATTGACATATTTAAAAAACTGGGATAAAATGAGCAAGAAATCACTAAGCACAATTTCACACACGTGATGCTTTTTCTCCGCAGTTCTGAACCATGCTGACAGTTGACCATCCTTAGTTACTGTTGCTATGCCTGTCCAGCTTTCCATTCTTGCAAGGCACCAATATGCAGTTTACAAAGATAATGGTGGGAGACTTACCACCTGAACTTTGCTGTAATTTGTTTGAAATAATGGGTCTTTGATTTCACACAAACGTAAACAAAAGCCGGCTTTTCATTTCTACCCAATGACCCCAGTAGGTCGACTAAACTGACACCTGTTGCTGGCAGATTTTATCAGCTGTAGCTACCGAGTGTGAGCTAATGCTAATTTTAAAATCCTGCAAGTTGGCTGAAAGCTTTGTCTCTGCCTGACTTCTAATGTTTCTAATTCATCTGTTTTAATACAAGGAACTGTGCATGTATCTCAGATATGCACATGATGGCTACATGCATGATATAATTGCTAAACACCGGGGACAAAACTGCATTTCCCACACAAAATTGAGCATCATCACCATATGATAATAGCTGCAGCTTAAAAGATGGAAATTAAGAACAATTGTTCATGTATTTCAGGGTAGAACCAGCTAGCCCTAGTATTTGTATTATAAATAATTCAAATGCTATTCATTCTCACATAACCCTTGGGTGGGTTGGTGGCTTACTATAGGAAAACCTTTGGACAAGCAACGCAGTGGTTAGAATAATTCTTTAGTGTTTGCATTTTTAACAGTAGGTCTTAATTCTAGCATAAGCTTCAACCCAACAAAACAAAGTACTCAGTGACTTGCCCCTTGCCTTTGGATATAACACTTGGTTACCAAAGTAGGTGGTGAGCTAGTTAGCCAGACACACTTACATTTGCCGCTTACTGTTTAATCCAGTCCTTACACATTTCTTGTGTTTTTAGTTTTGGCAAAGCAAACTTATGTTTCCCAAATTAGTTGTTTACTTAACAGTTATTAAGATTAAGGCTGATTAAGAATTAAGATTTTCTACATTACTGACACTCTTTCAAAAGGAGGGTCAATGAAGGAGACATTATGTTTACTGTCAAAAACATTAAGAGGAGGAATGACTGATAAAAGTTTATAATTAACCTCAATGCACTGAAAATGGCATTTTTATACTTAAGCCCTGTCGCCTCATGTTTTAATTGTTGTTGGCAAGTCTTTTGGCAAGTAACGAGTCCACGTTAAATCAGTTGTTTTCTATCCCCAGCACATTATTTTGGAAGAAGCAGTTCATACATAATTTCAGAGCTTTTTTATTAACTCACCCAACCATCTCCATGTCCTTCTTTTTTCAGGAATGCGAGAAGGAAAATGTGTCCTGAGGCAGCGGACGAGCCATCTGTGATCAAGGCTCGTGCAGGCCTGTTTTGGCTTCAGAAGACAGAGACTGTGCAAGATGAGAAGGTGGATGGAGATTATGGCCTAGTTATAAATGGACACAGTCTGGTAAGAATGTTTCTTTTAGGCACATTACTATTTCCAGTGGCTGCTGAATCAGTGTGTCCCCGATTGTCTCTATGTGTTCTCGATCCAGAAAAAGTCCCGCTGGAAAATTACTTTTTTTTTTTATAAAAGTGGGACATCGAGCAAAATCACTCCAGCTGCAAAGTCACCACACTGGTGGGGGATACCTTGTACAGTTTAAACATACACACTTGTATTTTACAGGCTGATTCTAGTATTTTTATTTAAATTCAACTACTTTTATGCCACCAAAAAAGAACAGAATGAAATAAAGGATGTATTTCCTAATCAAAATGTTATTCCTGACAGTGTGGAGAGGACTTTGAGACTTTCTGTTTGGTGTCTGGTTAAGATGTTTTGAGGTGGGGGGGCAGGGTTTCGGCGAGAGGACTTGACTCATTCCTCATTACGCCCCAGTAATCCCTTCTTTCCTCTCGTCCTCAGGCCTTTGCACTGGAGAAGAACCTGCAGCTGGAGCTGCTGAGGACAGCGTGTATGTGTCAGACGGTGATTTGCTGCAGGGTCACCCCCCTGCAGAAGGCCCAGGTGGTTCAGCTAATCAAGAAATACAAGCAGGCAGTCACTCTGGCCATTGGGGACGGGGCCAATGATGTCAGCATGATCAAGGGTAAGCTCATTCAACTCGGACAGACTTGAATGAGAGCAGAGTTGTATTTGCTGCAAAGCCAAACAGCTGGAAAATAGTTACTATTCCTTATTCTTTGAATTCTGCCTCTCACTTTCCTGCCCGTTCCCTCAGCTGCTCATATCGGTGTGGGTATCAGCGGACAGGAGGGCATGCAGGCAGTCCTCTCCAGCGACTTTTCTTTTGCCCAGTTCCGTTACCTGCAGCGCCTCCTCCTGGTGCACGGTCGCTGGTCCTACCTTCGCATGTGCAAGTTCCTACGATATTTCTTTTACAAGAACTTCACCTTCACCTTTGTGCACTTCTGGTATGCCTTCTTCTGTGGCTTCTCTGCACAGGTGAGGGACATGTATTGGAATTACAGTATGTCACATAATTTAATCGGTTACATGCAATGTGAAAAAAGGGCAAATCTTGAAGGCACATAAGTAGTTCTAAGTTAAGCCTACAATGGAGTTATGATGTTATATAATTATACAGAAGTTATGCAAATGAAAAGTTGATTAAAATGCAAATAGAAAATATACGAATGTCCAAAGAGTACAGAAGTATACATGTGTTGCTATGTTCAGGGGTTGCACAATATAGCATGAAAATTATACGAAATTCTACAAATAAAGTAATGAAAAGAAGCACATGAACACAAATTACAATCTTCAAAATTGCTGAAACAACACCTCTCGTGGACACAGTGTTGAGAGATGTCGATTCAGCAAACACTGAATATTGTAGTCTTCACAAAAGTATTTATTGGAAATGCTGTGATGTAATTAAGACTTTACAGATATGCCCTAACGAAACAGGTCTGTATGGGGACTTCTTCATTCGCAGAGAGCAAAATACAAAGTGTTTCCTAATTAGAAATGACTTCTCCACCACATGTTCACGGAGGGGGCCTGTACATAATTGCGCACAATGGTAAGCCTATTAGGTCATTTACATGTTTAATGTTGTCTTTGATGTTGTTGCTGTTGTTCATAGACTGTGTATGACGAGTGGTTCATCACCTTGTACAACCTAGTTTACACAGCTCTTCCTGTCCTCGGCATGAGCCTCTTTGACCAGGTATGCAGTAAGGGGAAATTTAGTCATTATTCTGAAACTACTCAAAAACTAAATTCCGCATGTACCAATATTTTTTTAGTTTGAAAATGTTATAATTTATAGGCTACTTAGTTCACTCCCTCTGCGCTTTCTTTGCTCTCTCTCTAATCCTGTGTTTCTGCAGGATGTGAATGACCGTTGGAGTTTCCAGTATCCTCAGCTCTACTCCCCAGGCCAGCTGAACCTCTACTTCAATAAGAAAGCCTTTGTGCGCTGTATGATGCACAGCTGCTACAGCTCCCTCGTCCTCTTCTTCATCCCATGGGCCGCCATGTACGACACGGTCCGAGATGACGGCAAGGACATTGCCGACTATCAGTCCTTTGCTTTACTGGCACAGACCTGTCTGCTTGTTGTGGTGAACATACAGGTGAGGGATACAGCTCCTGTCACCAGAAGCATCACAGGATACTAAAGTTGCAGGAATCTTTGTTTCAATGTGATGAGGTACCGCGATTTTTATTTAAGGTATTTAATTCTGGGGATTAGCCAAAAAAAAGACATGCCAGTTTAGTTATTATGCCTCACCCACCCCTTCAACACACATTGTGGATGAATATATGCGCCAGGTTTTTTAAAAACAAACAAACAAACAAACTTTTTACTCAGAATAACATTTTTCAGCTGTGTCTGGACACCCATTACTGGACGGCAGTGAACCAGTTATTTTTGTGGGGCAGCCTGGCCGCCTACTTCGCCATCACATTCACCATGTACAGCAACGGCATGTTCCTCATCTTCACCTCCTCTTTCCCCTTCATTGGTGAGTAGACTCAGCTCATTCACATGTATTGAGGCAGAGGGGTTGTTGGTGCCCACTTCTCCACCGTGTGATTCTGACGGCTGCTCTACTGTTTTTGGGAGTCCAGGCACCGCAAGAAACTCCCTGAACCAGCCTAACGTGTGGCTGACCATATTCCTGACTTCCCTCCTCTGTATTCTGCCTGTGGTGGCTTTCCGCTTCATCCTCATTCAGCTTCGGCCCACCATTAATGACAAGGTGAGGCAACACATGACACAGACTATGAAATCATCATGGCTTTCATGCAATGCATCATTTCCCACATAATCCTTTGGGTTACAGTCCAGCCAATTTATACTGTTTGATGAATAAATTAGAGAGATATAATAACAAGAGAGAAGGATAACTACTATAAATGGATCAACCTACCCACATTTGTTCATGTTTGCTTAGTTTAATATAACAACATGTTTGAAGTACCGTGGCCTTGGAATTACAAGCCTCTTTCTGTGATCTGAGTGGTTTGAAGGTATCGAGGTTCAAAGTTTTCACATCCTACATAGCAAAACTGATGTACAATAGAATTCCCCGTTATTGATCAATATAATAACTGGCACCCTTACTGTACTCTAAATATACAATGTCATTTTCTATCACATTTTCTAGATCAGTTGGATTTCAGACAGAACCCTCTAATTCTGAGAACTCATTTTCCTCTTCCGCTCTCTAGAAAGCAACTTGTTTTTTGTTGGTAGTTTTCTTATTCTGTTTTAATACACAAAATGTTTTAATTTATGACGAAAGATATCAATTTAGACACTGAAACATTCTATCAGTTTTTCACAGACAGTTTGCATTGACAATACAGCAAAGTTTTATTAAAAATGAAATCCAAAGCAATGAAAAAATATTTTAAAATATTTAATCTTAATTTTTGCTACTGGTCCTCTGTCAGAGTTCATCTTTCCATACTTTTCTGGTCTCCTCAGCTTACCTGCTCTCATACTTACGTCTAGTTTTTGCCAGGACTTCGCTTTGAATGACTATCGTTGTGTCTGCCGCTGTACACAAGTTACTAAAATACCACACATCCCAGTTAGCAGCATGGTGAAGTGAGCATCAGATTACTAAAATGTTCAGCAACTAGCAGCTAGAAACCTGAATTTATCTCAGATTCCAAAACATGAAAAATGTTAGTCCGTGTTGGTGTCGTCTCTGAAGTACTCACAGTAACCTGTGTTACTAATATTCTTGCAAAACGTAATTATGTTGCAGTAATTACTGCGAACATTGGCAAGCTAGCTTTCTAGCGGCATGGTAGCCATTGGTAAAAAGCCAAGTTCAAAGAAGATAAAAATTGACTCTGGACTTAGTTGGCATTTATAACAGTGTCATTTGTAACAGTGTCATTCATAACGTTTTTGTGCATCAATTTCATTAAGTCGTTTTTCACAAGAACTTTATAATTCTAAGGTTATGCACTTGTTTAAGAATATGAGTAGCAAGCATTGCTGACACACGTGTTATATGAACTAGTATAGAATAGAATCCAGGAGTTTGTATGTAGTGTGAGATACTAGAATCTTTCATTCTAAAAATATCAAAAACAAAAATTATTGGGTTAGACCCTGAGGAAGCGTGTGAATCAATAGCAATAAACTGTCCTGAATGAACACATGTATCCGTATTAAAATCTACATGAATGACTTGTCCCTGTCTCTCCCTTCCAGGTGAGGCACAAGGTGCGAAAGGAGGTGTTGCCGGCTACTGCACCTCGCCGCCCACCTACCAGGCGTATCAGCACCCGTCGGTCAGGCTACGCCTTCTCCCACTCCCAGGGCTACGGTGATCTAGTGACGTCTGGCAGGTTCCTGCTGAAACGCCCCTTGAAGAGTCGACCGGCCCTGTTCACCCAGACAGACTCTCCTCTGGCTCAGAATCAGCCACAGCACTACCGCACCATCACAGAAGAGCTGGAGGATTCGCAGAGCCCTTAGACAGGAGGTTTGCGGGGATAAACCACCGCTGAGAGTGCATGGAACCAATGTAGAAAGCTTTTATCTTGGAGTTTGACAGGATGCACGGGGTAAAGTTCACTGCCTGGATTGCTTCCAGTTCAAACTTTTACACTTAAAACCGAGTCTGACTTTAACTCAAGATATTTTTCAAATGAATGAATGTTGTTATTGCTGTAGAAATGTTTGCAGCACACACAGCCTTAAAGCGCCACACTGGTGGTTTTGCACTCTACATTACTGTTGTCAGTCTCCAGCGGTTTTAGATTCCATTCACTTCCTTACAACCACAGTCATCTTGTAGAGAATTGCCTTTGACAGTTAATCAAGTTATGTTATGAAGTTCACTGCGATGGATACCTCTTATCTCAGGCATGATTTAATACTGGTAGCGAAATAAATAGAAATTAAAAGCAACCTGGAAAGTACAGTCAGACTAAAAAGCTCACATTGAGCCTTGGGAAACCGGAAATACCGCAGGCAGATTGTAACGGGTTAAAATTGCAATGAGATTAACATTGTGTCAGGCACACCAAATTTATACAGTATTTGTTGAGATTTTTTAGAGATTGTTCAGTTAAATGTTTTTAAAAGTTGCCACCGGCTGATCTGGAGAAACTGGGTTTCATTCTGAGAAAGGGTAAAACGGTGATTTCAGTTTCAGTTGAAATCTATAATGAACCTATTTTCACTCTGTTTTTTTATGCCATTATTTACATAAAAATTTTTAAACATTATTTTATTATTGTTAGGCACTGTGTTAATGATCTGTTTCTTATTTTAGTATTCAGCCGTTCGTGATGGTAAAATTTACCAGGTACCACTTATTCACAGTTTTTTTAAAGTACAGCCAGGGGTCAGTGTTGTCTTTGGAACTGTGTTCTCAACTTTCCAGCGCCAGTAAAATACTGTAAAGGTAGAGTAATGGTAAAAGTGTCATAGATTTGTTTGTTGCCTGATACAGGTTTTGACTTTTATTCACATTTCTACAAGGGAGATCATTTTTGAATAAAACAAATAACTTGGTTGACTTGTGTTGCCATGTATTTGTTTATTTCTTAAATAAATTATTTTACTGTATTGAGAAAAATGAGAAAAAGAAGTGTGCAAAGGCAGTAACAGAAATATAGTTGCCATGTAATGTTCAAAATGATTTTCAAGAGTAATGTAAACAATTTTATACCCAGTTAAAAGGGACATATTGTACTGGAGAGTTCGATGACTTTCTTCAAACATCCTATGTAAAATAAGGAGGGCTCTTTGCTCATCGTAATGATATCAAATAGAGCACACCGGTGCTTTTTCGTGCAAGTACAGGTGAGAGGTGCAGTTTACAATTGTGGTTTCCAAGCTCCAAATACATGGAAAGTTCAAAAGATACAACATATCACAAAAACTGAGGATAAATCAGTACAAGAAGCAAAGAAATGGAAATACATACTGTAATACAAGGGAGGTCTGCATGAAGGATTCGAGAAATCGCCTACATGTGTTGATTTGATTTGTACCTTTTTCATTTCACCACAGGATACTGGTTTGATTGTTAAGTGAGGGACAAAAATATCTGTGATTGTTGTAAATATTTCAGAACCTGACCTCTTTTAGGATGCCTCAACCCATACCTCTTACAGATTTGTTTGCATAATGTATACAGCTATGCACATTTTTGCCTGTCTCCCTCTCGCTCTCACTCTCTCTTTTCACTCGCGCTTTCCATGCATACATACCGTGCTGCAGACACACACACACACACACACACAAACACACAAACACGCACACACACACATATATACTGCATCCAGCCCACAGCTGCAGTGTCCTCTGGGTCATTGAACGATGACATCACTGGTAGAGGGCTGTCCCTGTATGGCGTGGATCCAGAGGAGCTTTCAGTTTGCTTTCTGATCCACAAGAAACAGGTCAGTGTGTATTACAGTTTATGGGTTTGTGCAGAAATGTGTACTTTGAGTGAGACTGTGCTTTGCAGACAAAACAAAAGCTGTATAATAGTCCCAAAAAAATTCCAAAGGATAATAACAGATTTAAAGAAAAGCCAAAGACTGAAGACATGAAAGAGAGGAATAACATTCCTGAAAAAATACACAGAAATTATATAAGATCTGGTTTCTTAAACTGTTTTAGAAGTCTTAGATTTTGCTGATCTGAGCTCCTCACTTGCAGACTGACAAATATTTATCATGATGCACCTGAATGCCAACTAGATTCATCACAAGGGATAAAAAATAAAACTTAGCTAATATAGCTTCCTTCCCCTGCAGTTTAACCTTCGCTCATTGCTCCTCCCCATAAGGTCGTGCAGCACAGTCAGCAGGCTCCACAGTCTCCACTGAAGGTCACTGCATGATCCCACAGTATGGAACAGGAATGAGGACTAGCTTGCTGTATAAATAGCCTGCCTGTGTGGCACACCCCAACCGCAGTCATGACATAGTATACTGATACTGTCATCTTGGACTTTTTTGAAATTGCATGGAACAACTTGAGAATGTATTTCTGATTAACAACCAGAGACTTTTGGCCCGTATCATTGAAAAATGAAGATCAACTACAGTGAACTGTTAAATGCTTTGTGCTATTAATACACACTTCTACATTTATTGTGCCAAGAATAAACAGCGGTTTAAATCAAAATGGATGGTTCCCTGCTCGTATACGACAACGAAACTAGAATGAATCAGGGACAGAGATAAGAGAAGATGGATGGGACTCAGAGCACAGTGAGCGACATGCGTGCAAACACTGTGGAAAAAGACACAATAAAGTACAGAAGAACATAGAAACAGTCATAGATACATGCCTACACTCTCTGATATTATCATACAATCCTCGTAGGTCAAAGTTCAAGTGGAAAGCAGAAGCCTGGTTTGACACTGTCGGCTTCTGTAAGAGGAGACAGCAGACTGAACCTCAAGAGAAAGAGAATCTCACACTTGGCAGTCCAGCTTGGACTGAGGATTACTTTGTGTTTCAGTCTAGCAGGCAACAGTCTGCTCCTCTGTGGAGAAAGTAAGCTTAAAAAGTGTTTGAACACATTTTCACTTGAAGCAAAAAGACATAACTTACATTGTGTAAACATATGCGTGCATTTCTGAAATAAAATGCTACGCTCCAGATAGCACTTAACTTATTTAGAGCCCCAGTTTTCAGTCACATACATTGAATTATTTCTTGTTGTTTGGTTGAACAAATGTTTTTTTTTCCTGGATAGCAGCAGAGCCTTAGTGATGATCAATCAGTCAACACTTTGGTGCAGAGAATTTTCTTGATAACTTCCCACCAAGTTGACATATAATAGTGTATGGACAGTCATGTTCCCCAGAGGATAGCTCTTCATGATTCGCTCTCTGACTTTTCATCTGCTGCTGCAATTACGTCAAACTGTCCCCTTGACTAGCACTTTGATCAATGCCAAGGTATCTTGAAGTATTTAGTCCTATTTTCAATTAAATCTGGAATATTAATGGTCTCTGTGGATAAATCAATTTTTTCAGTTTGCTAAAGCTCTATAATTAAAGACAACATTGTCCTCTTTTACACAACAAATCAAAATCTAATGGGCAGATTGTTCTGAAATGTACTAGGTCTCTCCAGAGGATAAAACCTTTCCATTTGGATGCTTTCCAGTGGTTCGACTGTGGCAACAAAATGTTAACCTTATGCTGTACATGCAGTGTACCTCAGCACATGAGAGGCAGATTGTAATTTAACAGTCTGTCTGACATTTAGTGCTGAGCGGCTTGTGGTCGGTGATTTTTGTAGAGCCGTTTTGCTGAAAACAGCTGCCTCCTGCATCCAAAAACGTGGCTATGAAAGCGGTGGGAGTGAACCAAAACAGTAAAGCTGTGGTCCAGATGGCTAAACAGTGAGTTGAAACTTTCTATAAGCTGAGGGGAGCTACAGATTTGGATGATAATTCTCTCTAGGTTCATCTTTTTCTTCTTTATGAGCTATCCCTTTGACATTGTCATTTTGATACATTGTTATTGTGACAATACTGATTGTAGCCAATTTAAGATCAGGCCTTTTAAGTTGTAGTGTGTAATGAACTCTGCAACCCCTACGGCCCATTAATAGAGGCACTTTAGACTTCACGTTATTGGATGGACAACCTGTTGGTGATTGTTTACAAAAAAACGTATATAAATGGGCAGAGTCAGGAAGCAATGTGGTTTGTGTCTGGGGTGAAGACAGTGATCTGACCCAACTATAAGAAAGCATCCAAATACAAGTGCTTACAGCTATTCTTTAAGGAGACACAGGTTGACATCAGAATAAAAAGAAGAAAAAATCTTCTCACCGGCCTCAGCTGGTAGGATTGAAAATCTGCAGAATATTTACTACCTAGAGCACATGATTAGCTGCCACAGACAGACAGACAGAAGAACAACAGCCATATAATCATTTTCGGGTGTTGCAAAGGCCTTGTTCACGCTAAACAATCGAACATTATATGTGAAGAGCCAAGAAGAGGGCTGTTTCCAAATTACAGCCTAGACTCAGTGTTAAGACTTTTGCCTTAACGGAGATCAGACTTTGGTCGAGCCATGGCTTAACTGTTTAGATGTTTGACAAATGGTGTGTGTGTATGTGTGTTAGATACAGCGAGACATACAAAGAGAGAGACAGATGCGTAAGTGGAATGTGAGAGGTGGCATTCGTAAGCCTTGTGTCTAAATAAAGGATTACCTTCAACCTTAGAAAGTGCACACACTCCCAGCTGCCACATTAGCAGTGTGGAGGTGAGGGAGTGTGCTGCATTTACACTCCACAAAAAACAACACGCACGACCCAGGAGATCACGTTAGTTTGTTAGTGTGCTTTCAGTGTAAACAGAGCCTCTATATAACATAATGTTTAGTTATATTTGGCTCTCTGCACTGGGGCAAACAGGCAAAAGTTCCCAAACTTGTGATCTGAAATAGAAAAGGCACCAGAAATCATGTGACTTACAGATGGGGCAGAGCTCTACTGACCCCATTTGAAGCGGGTCAGATGAGTCCCCAAGGACTTGTTTGGCAAAGAGGTGCATGGTATTAGTCCTGCGAAGGTTCAGGGATTGATAGCCAAGGGGAGGCTCCTGTAGGTATTAGTCACTTTGGAGGGAGGGGTCTTCCAAATGTGGAGCAGGGATCATGTTTCACAGACAGTCACATTTACATGTAGATGGCACACAGTGGCAGGTCAGCATGGGAAACTTGTTAGTTGTACTATTGGGCTGGCAAAATGTCTGTTTTTAATTTAATTTTTAATTTATAGACCGTGTTTGCTGTTTTCTTCATCCGTTTTATTCTTCTGAAGGCTTTTTGTTCATTCACACTGAATGTTCTGATTGCCTTTGTTGATTGTTTTCTCTTTGTAAGTCATTACTTTGCATGACTTACTCTGAAGTTTTTTTTGCTGGACTGCCAATGAACCATTAACATCTAATTTACAGATGGACAAATCCCTCTTTCTTCCAATAGTGCATCTTCCCTCCCTCGTTCAGCACCGCTTACGTATGGTTACCTCGCAAAACACTCTCTGCTCCCCTCAGTGCAGATGAATCATTTACAGGACTGCAAAAAGTTGCATTTGTGCAAACATACGTGTGAGTGCATGTACACCACTGTATTCACCATCCACGGATCCCCTGGACTGGAGGACAGAGAGTACCTTTTTTCAGATACGGGCAAAGTCACCTTCAGCACTGAGCTGAGTGGATCTGACAAGCTGGCATGAAAATACGCCTGCTAATGATGCTTTCCCTGCATGAGGCACCAGCGAGCCAGCTGGACACAAAACAAGGTCTTGGCCTTGGGTTCGAATCACAGAAATTTAAATACAGAAGATTTAGGCGTCAGTTCAAAGAGTTTTTTCAGTGCAGTACCTCACAAGACCCTACAAGATTGAGTCTGTCAGCGTTAGGCTATTTGTTTGTTGCAACAGCAGTAAATGATTCACAGAAATTTAGACAGCAACAGCACATTTATACATGTTGGTGCTTGGTTGAAAAATGACAGACTGAATCTGCCATACTGAATTATGAATATAGCCATTTTCAAAAACAATAGTGAGGAAATGGAGTCAACCCCCCTTGTCTAGACATACAATATAGTTTACATATTAAATTATATCTTTGCTTTATGAGACAATGTAATAGAGTGGGATATACAGCATCTCATCCTGTCACAAAAGACCTGCACTGTCGGAAAGTTTCTGGTGCAAAATATGAAAATGAGTGGACGGAGTAATCAAAAAGTAGTTCAACTGATTGAACGACAGGTTGGCTTGGTATTTTCTAATGCACAAAAAAATACAAATCTTCCATTGGATTGATTGATAAGGAAAAGGAAATCGTTCAGCTATCTATTATTTAGTGAGGTAGACACTGGAATAACCCATAAGGGAACAAAACAATTAACTTGTATAAGAAACATATTCCCCACTATAACAGACTTGGAAGATTTTTTTATTTAGTAACAAACTCCATCTTAATAACATTCAAGAATAATATTATCTGCAGAATATTGCATATTAATATACTCTGATATGATCTGAGATATAGAGACTATAGTCTACATTGATAAAGAACTTAAACGTGAAAAAAACCGACAGTGTAAGTTTGAGAAATAATGAACGTACTGTAATTAATTCAATAAACATACTGAAACAAAAAAATAGTTGCCAGCAAAAAACCTACTTCTTGATGCGTTACAACACATTCATAGAAAAATCATGTTTGAAAGGCACAGTCATAGAACAACAATGGGACGATCCTGCATGCACAGAGTCCCGCAAGATAAAAGCAACATGACAGTTACAACTATATCACAGGTTAGTGGTAGACACATTAGAATACCTGATACAACACCAGCCATTCAGTATATAGAACAATTATTGCTTTGATTATTGCTGTAGTAAAAGTGAACTATGTGCATTTATTATCATAGACTGTTGGGGAGTTCAAGCAGCATGTGGACAATATAATAAAGTTTCCATTTATACAAATTAACACTTGCATTAAATCACCCACTTTTAAAGGGGTTCAATTTGCATAATGAAAGATATTGCCAAAGAAAAAAAAAAAGCCGTTTTATGCAATGCTTCAGTCTTTTGTTGGCAATCTTTTCAGTTCACTGAAAGATCTGCTTAATCACTGGCTATTAGAGAGCAATTGTCTTACGAAAGGCCCATTAGGTGACTGATTTATTCCAGTAATTGGAGACTTTTTGTAGGTCATAAAACCTCTGGCACCTAGGTTAAAACATAGTTAAATATAATTAAAATTAAAGTTAAGAGGCTGGAAGCAATACATTTTTGGCCTTTTTGCTTAAAAATGACTTTAATGATTAATCAGTTATCAAAGTTGTTGATTAATTTTCTGTTGAAAAAATCTTTTTATTTCTCAACCAAATTTAGCCCACTTTTATAGTTTTATTTTAGTATATCATATTTCACTGTATCATATTTAACACCTAAATGAGGTCTTGATGCCATTTCATTCTACTGTATCATCATTTGGGTCATGTGATGGGATGTACAAATAAATTTGAATTTTATCTGGTCTAGTATCCAATAACTAAGATTACTATACATGTCACTCTCAATCTTCCTCTCACCTCTGGAGCCCTTTCCTCTCAAGCTCCTCCTACAATAATCCCCACCATTTTTGCAAAATCAGGTCATCTCCACAGCCTGTCTCAAGGAGGCGGTTGCCGCACTCCTCCCAACGACACACCACACCCTTGTCCACCACCACAAACTTCCACTCCACATGGCTCTCTGCGGGTAGGCTGACCACCGTGGCCCAGTGCCCATCCTTGGCCGACTCTAACGGGATGAATTCCTTCCAGTTCCCCAGCTCCTGCTGGTTTCCTGTGACAGCCACCGTCTGGTATGGTGAGTGGGTGACATAGTGAATGCGGAAGGTCACACTGACGTTCTGGGGCATGGGCTGGACAGCCACAACCTTTTTGTTATTTTCCGTGCTTTCATCAACAAGGGAGAGAGTGCTGGTTTGTTTGACTTCAGTGGAAGGTGGGGTATCTGTATCCATACAAGTAGCATCTGTGAGAGAAGAGCTGTGCTGGCATTCTTCAGTGGTTAGCTGGTCGGTTTTTGTGTGGTCTTGGGCAAAAGGTGTGACAGAAAGGTTCATCCAGGGATGGACTTGGTAGTTACTATCCGTGATCCATTCGTTATTGTCCATAGTCGCCTCCATGATACTGATTTCGCTCTTTTCACAGTCCTCTTCTTTCTCTTTCTCTGTTTCTGTTTCTACTTTCTTTGCAATGCTTACCCCTTTGCTCTTCTCCTTAATCTCTACAACCTCAACAACAGCCTTCACATCTGTCTGCAGCTTATCAGTTAAGATCATTGTGCTTGCAATCTGCACCATAAACTGCTCCATTGCTCTGTTGTAATTGTCTTCAACCTCATGGCCAAACATGTCCTCGTTGGCTGCAGATGACTCATACTTAGCCCTGTCTGTGTCCTCACTTTGGGGTTGCTGGGAGAGATGTGATGGGTGAGGCCCGCACACCGTACCTACTGTATCTTCCTTTATGACAGGTATGGTTACATCATCAGCAAAGAGGCTGTTTCGAGCCTCTGTCCTTTCTTCAGACAGTGGATCACAATCCATTACCTGAAGCACCATATTTTCAGTGGTCATGTCAAACTCATTACCAGCATCATGCAAATCAGGGGTCACCGTCATGCTTGAAATCCCGCTCTCTTCTCCAACACCAGGGGATGAAATGCTGTCTTTGTCTTTCTCCTTCAGCTCACTTTGCTCAAAGGATGGCAAGTGAGTTTGACACGTGGGAGGGTTAAACTCCTCACTCATGACATGAGCAGCGTCAATGGTAAATTTAGAAAAGTCTTCCTTATTTCGTGATTGTTGGTCTTGGGAGAAAGACAACGTGTCAGGACGAGATATTTCTTCAGACATTACAGGTGTAGTAATACTAACATTTTCACAAACAGCTGCATCAGTAGTGGAATTAACCCTCGTCTTGTCCAAAGTTTCATTAATTTCCACTTGGTCACTTTTTTGGTCTTGGCAGATGGATGGCAAGTCAGGACAAGACTTTTCTTCACCGATTACAGAAGCAGTTACATTTTTAATCGTATCAGGACCAGCACCAGATTTGTCAAAGGTTTCATTATTTATCATTTGGACACTTTGTTGGTCTTCATGGCAAGATGACACATGAGGATGAGATATTTTTTCAGCCATTATCGGGGCAATAATGTTCACAGCATCGCTTGTAACTGTATCAGGAGCAGCAGCGACACTAGTCTCGTAAAAAGTTTCATTATTAACCATTTGTCCAATTTGTTGGTCTTTGAAGCAAGGTGGCACTTGAGGGTCAATACTGTCTTCAGCTAACACAACAACTGCACACATTTCCGTCTTTTCGAACTGAATGTCTTTCTTGACAGATGGCAAGTCCGAGACGAGAACAGTAAGATCCTTGTCTTTATCCAAATGTGGGGAGATTCCTTCATCTTTCACTTCACTTTGTGGTTGTTGACAATCCAATGACAAGTCAGGGAAATCCACAATGCCTGAGAATTGAGCTTCTGCATCAGTGTTGACACTGGACAGATCGTCATCACGGTAATCAACCTTTACAGGCTCGTTCAAACAATGCAGAGTAGGGCTGAGTACCACACTTGAACCATCACATTCTTCACCAAAGGCAACAGTCTCATCACTAGTCAGCATTTTCTCTTTCACCTGATCAGCCACAGTGGGAAGAACACCCTCCTTCTGATTGAGACCATTTTCGTCTTTTTGCTCAGTCTGAAGTTTTTGCTTGTCAGACAGTGGGGGATGGGTGTCGAATTCAGCAGCTGTAAGAACGCGGTCTTCATCTTTATCTTCTTCACACACTTCACTAGCTAGACCACCATCATCACCCCAATCCCTATCCCGAATCGGTGGCGTCAACCTGTCTGTCATGTAATCACACTGGTCCTGCTGTGAAGATGGCAGGTGTGGTTCTTGTTCAGATGTCATGGACCAGGTCGCATCTTGTTGAGGAATTAGCTGTTGGTCCCCACACTCTTCCTCTGCCTCCTCACCCTCATCTTTCTCTTTCTCTTCCTTTTCTGGAGAGAAGTGATTACTGTTGTCAGTACTATCTGGGTGGTGATTCTCTTCCTCATACTCCTCATCTCTGCCATAAGAGATGCAAGTGACAGGTACATCTTCGATCTGAATGACAGGCTCTTCCAATTTGGACTCGACGCTGTTTGTCTCTGGTGTAGTTTTGTTATCTTGTAGTCTTTCATCAACATTTTTACTCACAGAAGGGGTCTGGTTGAAGCACACTTGATTGTTTGAAGCACACTGAAAGTTTTCCTCCTCTTGTCTGGTTTTCTCATCTGAAACATACTTGTCTGTTGTCACATTCTTGTCTTCCATATCTTCTGCTTTAAACACCTGAAAAGACACATGAAAAGAGAGTTATCATTAAATAATGTAAAATACACAAACATATTGTACTAAACAAGCTGTCTATGACTGATCTCCCAGCCTGTGCCAGTCTGAAACGCCAGAGAAAATGTGGTTTGGTAGAAAATGGATATGTAGGTGAGAGAGAAATATTCCCACTGGGTTCGTGCTCCAAATCCTTAAAGAAATTGTTCAGTCAAATCGGGAAATGCACTGAGCATTAGATGAGAAAATTGTTACCATGCTCATATCTGTCCGCTAAATATGAAGCTACAGCCAACCTCTGCTTACGTTAGCATAACGCAGAAGGAAACAGCTTCAAGAAATGATATATAAAATGGTAATCGGTGAGCTTTAGAAAGGGAGATTTTGTTACCCTCGGACAGAGCCAGGCTAGCTGTTGCCCCCTATACACATATACTGTATATATGTGTGTATGTATGTATACCACATAGACCTGAGAGTGGTGTCAATCTTCTTATTTAACTAACAAATAAGTGTATTTCCCAAAATACTGACCTATTCTATTAAAGTTGCATTTACTGATTTTTGGCCACTTGGGGGCAGTAAACTGTCTCACCAAGCTGACATACGGTAACATAGCAAAACCAATCAATAGAGAAATATTACTGCATTTATCCATGTCAGTATAGTACATTATATAACTTACTAAAATTTCCTTTCAGTCGTTGATCTATCTGACCAACTGTGACATTGATTTCTCTATAGCTTGCATACAATGGCTGCTTACCCTTTCCTGCTCCTCGTGGCTCTCGTCATTAATCAGCCCAGGCTCCTTCAGGTAGCTATTGTTATCATGGACCTTGTCTATCACACCCTTAACAGTGTCATCTGTTGCACCCTTGCGGCAATCGCCAGCACCCTCCGCCTCCATTTCAGCCACCGTGCAAGCGTCACCTCGCAGGTTGTGACTAGCCTCCTCTGCATACTTCTCCGCTACTTTGTAAGAGTCCTGCACAAGTGCCATTTCCTCTGTGTCATCTGAAGTGGTGTGCTTGTTGTCTGGTATTTGGGTGTCACTCCTGGGAGGAGAATAGGGTGGAGGTTTCTTCTCAGCAGCAGTGGCAGTGGTAGCGGCACGGCGATGCCTGATTTTCAGGTCACTTTGAAATAGATCAGCGTCTTCCTTTATGTCTGACGAGCCTTCATCACTCACATCTATAGAAGAAAAAAATGGTTCAAACTTACAAACCTAAAAAAAAACGTAATTAAAAAAACCTTAATATACTTTACACTAATACTACCAACTACTTTCCTTTTTGATGAACTTCAAGGTTGTATTCATTTTTATCTCCTTTTAACTAACCTACAGACATTTAATTAAAGTTCAAAATTAATATTTAATAGGATGAGTATCTTCACTGGTTTACAAAGGACAGGCATAAAAACAGGGTAAACTTTGTCTTATCCACCTTTGTACCTTTTTAAAATGACCGAGCAGCTGATTTGATCACAGGTAAAGTAGTCAATACAATCAGCAGTGATTTGCTGGTTATGTGCCTCCTCCATTTAAGGCCTTATTTGACCTGGCCACAATCTCTCTGGTATATCCTTATTAGTCAGTTTCATCTCACTGTGTCTATATCTGAATGCAGACAATGACAATGTTGCCACATGCCAAATTAAAAAATGTATTTAGGGGGAAAATTTAATATTGATGGAACATTTGCACTGATTCATTTTTGAAATGCATCTACTTTGTTGGATACCTTTATGGGAAAAAAAATCACATGTGGAATTGTGGAGTCATTATCAGCCTTTTCATTATAAATATAAGTGAAGGGCCTGCTTTCAAAATTTTACTTGTATATTTTCATATCGTGGGGAACTGTACTGTACTGTAAGAGTATCACACGTAAAAGTAATCATAATACTGGCCCTTGTGGGTGTTACGTAAACACCTATGGTACATTACTGGATTATTATAACTGATGCATTAATATGTGAGCAGCATGTTTACTGTTATAGTTGGACAATTTGAGCCAATTTTAACTATTACCAGTATCCACTTTGGGTAGTTCAGTCTACAGCAAATGCATCATATTTTATGAGCTCCTCATATGTTTAGTTCTTAAAATCTTAATCTGAAAAGAAACCAAGTGCTGTGGTCACTTCTATCCTTTGAAATGCCTATTTGGCTCAGAGTCAATAACGGGCTTTGTAGTCTGTTATTTGTGTCTTCTACGGTATCACTGTAACCAGGCTAGATATTAATACCTGATTCATGTTGCCTTTGTGGTGTTGCAATTCCTACGGGGCTGCCACATTTCTATGATTGTGGCCCAGCACTCAACTGGGGTGCTCGATTTTGATATTAGATTAAGGGAGAGGTCCTACGCGGAATCACCGCTGTCTACAGGTTAATAATCCTGTAATGACTTGGGAATTCCCACACCTGTAATCCCGCGACAGCCTTCCGCCCGTGGTAACGTTATCCGGGGATCGTTTACCTGTTGACGCCACGGGGGTGTGCGACTCCTCCGGGCTCGGCCCCTGTCCCGGCCGCTTCACCGACGCGCCGGGGCTCTGGCTCTCCCTGTCGGCGGCTGCGGCTGCGGCTGCGGCCCTCCTCCGCTTCCCCCTCACGGTCCGGTAGATGAGGAACGCCGCGAGCACGGACGCCATCGCTATCACAGCCAGAGCCACGGCGGGGCCGTGCCGTCCTATCATGCAGAAGAGCGAGGCCAGGTCCATGCGTCTCTCCAGGGCCACGGCGTTGCTGTTTTGAAGCGGCATTGCAACCTGTGGTGTAAATAACCACCCCCCTCCCTGGCGTCTGTATTTATGTGCGCATGAGGGCCCGACTGGCCTGACTGCGGCTGCTGCAGGCTGCTGCCGGGGGGCTCCGCGCTCCGCGCCGCGTTTCGAGGCGCAGCGACCACTCGCTGTTGCCGCAGAGCTGCGAAGGGCAGCGAGTGCGAAGCTGTTCGGCGGCTGGACTGGGTCACGGGGACTCGGCATCCATTCATAAAAAAAGGGGGGTGGGGGGTGTGCGTTTGCAGACGTTCACGGTGCAGCTCGCGGGAATGAATCAGGTATCAGCGTATTACATGACACTGACGGGATTTGGGCCCCACGTGAAACCAGTGAATCCCGGTCTGATAAGAAACCCCGGCTTGAGTGGCTTGGCTCCTTCAAAAGCAGGGCAAACGTTCACTAACCAGGATGTTTGCGTCCCTGCATGAGGACAAAGGGTTTATTTAAGAAACATTTGGTGAAATAATAGAACAAATGTAGGGGGGAGCAGTGGCGGGTAGACTAAACCCGCTGTGGTCCTCTTGGACTGAACAAAACATTACCTCCACTTACACATTCAAAAACCGCACTCCCTTGTAGCTCCAGCCCCCAATGTGAGATCTGTCAAAGTGAACATTTCCTGAACACACAGGAGTGATCCAGCAACATCAACAGTCCCGAGTAACAGCTCCACCCAGTGGAGGGCTGTGGTGACGACAGGAAAGTTCCCGAAGACTCTGGACCTCTTCCAGTTAGAATATAAGAGCTGGGACAGTCCCACTGCTGAGACAGAAAGCAACAGCAGCAACACAGAAGAGAGCTGACGCCTCAACAGCGTTTCATCTCACAACCAGAGGACCCAACACTAAACACACACTGAAGATGCTGTGCTCTCATGGATTCCAGTCCGGCCTCAGGCCATTCACGGACTTCTACTGGCCCGTACGCAGTCTGTGGCCAGAGGTCAAACCTCTGCTCCACCGGCAGCATCTACTGCAGAGGCACCTACAGGAGCTGCGCAGCGGTCTGGAGCTGATGGACAAACTTCAACACGAGATCCTGGAGGAGACGGAGCCTTTCCAAACCGGTGTGGCCGCGCAGCCAGTCTCCTGCCAGCTGGAGAAAGAGGGAGAGCACTTTGGACTGACCCTGGACGCTCAAGGATTTTCCCCAGAGGAGCTGTCTGTCAGGCAGGTGGGCAGGAAGCTGAGAGTCAGCGGGAAGACAGAGAAGAAGCAGGAGGACGGGAAAGGCTCCTACTCTTACAGACTCCAGGAGTTCAGACGGGAGTTGGATCTGCCCCAAGGGCTGAACCCTGAAGCCGTCACCTGCTGCCTGGCTCCGGACGGGAAGCTCCACATCCAGGCAGCCAGAGCTCCGTGTGCGGAGGAGGCTGAGAGAGAGCTGACTATCAAGAGGAGCTTGGAGGAGAAAACACAGCAGAGTGTGTGTTCACACACAGAGACAGACAACAACACACAGGACAAACCTGGACACATGGACTGATCACAGTGTTGTTGTGGAAATCTATAATAAATATGTTTTCTACAAGTGTTAGATATTTAAATATGGTTTCTGTATTTTACAAGTGGGTATGATAAATACATGTTTAAAAAAAAAAACCTTTTAATGTGGCTCTTTATTTTCTTGGTCATTATTATGGGTTTGAAGGTCAAAAAGTAGAACTCGAAATGCCAGAATGAAAACTTTATGGTGTTTGACCCTAAAAGAATGGATAGAAAAGGGAATCTGTCCGTTTAAATACACTGATCAAACAGGTTCATCAAGCTCTCAGTCACAGCTTTACTATAATGCTACAACTTGGATCCACTATACCTTTAATCTAGGCATTTACAACGTACCATTCTTAGGGTGGGGTTTTTACAGGTGGATTATATTGTCTGTTATCATTACAGACATATATAAGTTGCAGTGATGATCAAACAATCAAATCGATACATAAAGTTTTTACCCTTTTGTCGGTCTTGGTACTGAAGCACTGGTAGGTCAAATAATGAATCAAAACATTGTTCTTTTGGTGTATAAATAAATGGTAGAAAAGACACTTCGTATTTAATGAGTGACAATAAATGGGAATCTATTGATTACAAATCACTGATCAAACAGGTTCATTAAAGAGATTCTCCAGTGATTTTTGATGAAAAACTTAAAGGGCCATGCAACGGATTTTACACAAGAAGTTTAGTTTCCTCCTCACAAGGAGAAACTCTAAGCCTGTGAAAACGGTTGTAGAAGGTCTTCTGTGGCTCTGAAGAGGGCTTGAAAAGATAACCACGAGGATGTCATCAGGGCCGACATACTCTCAAGGTCAGGATATTTATTTGTTTTTTTTGGATTCTGGTGTTTTGATGTTGAATCTCTCTTTTGATAATCTGTTTCTTATCAGTCACCAGCCTCATGAACGCGCAATAGTAAGAGTTAAATCTTACCACTGTGATACTTCATACCTTTAGTCTAAGCATCTACCACATGTCATTCATTGGCTGGGGTTTTTAAAAGATGGATCATAATGTCCGTCATCATTACACACAGAGTTTGGTTGTAACATCCCTGTTATCACTGTTGTGAACTTTTGTTTACACGCATTTGTGTACTCTGACTTCAATATTATTTTGTCATATTGATTTATTCCCAGTGTGATGAAGGTTACATTTTATGGACCTTTTTTTGATGAAACACATTTTGACGCGTGAATAATGTTTTTTTGTCTCAGGAAGTCATAGTTAGTCTTGTAATACATACGCTGAAATTATTCAAACACTAATAAAAAAAAGAGTTGTATAAGTAACACGGGCACAGGTGCCCACACAGAAGGATCAATGTTCGCAGAAGTGACCTGTTGGTTAAACAAATGATAATATTATTTATTTTCATTAATTCATAAAAATCTGTTCTGTCACTGACTTTTTGCGGCCGCCTGTTGAAATTCAGCATCAACTTGACTTAGAAAAAATAAAGGAGTGATCCAGTAAACTTCATCAGTCCTGAGTAAGAGCTCCACCCAGTGGAGAGCTGTGGTAACAACAGGAAAAGTTCCTGAAGGCTCTGGACCTCTTCCAGTTAGAATATAAAAGCTGGGACAGTCCCACTGCTGAGACAGAAAGCAACAGCAGCAACACAGAAGTAAAAAGTCCTGTTCAGTTTCTGCATAGACGAATTTAGGTGACTGGCAAGCACTTTAAAGGCTTGGGAGAACATGAAAACAATTGGCATTTTCATCATTATTTTAAATCTTACCTTATTGGTAAATTGTGCCTCAGTATCTCAATATTAGAGGCTCCACATCAAAAAAAAAAAAAGATCAAATTAAGATTACCATATCTTCATCTCGCCATCTCGAGATAATTATGAGAGTTGTTTTTGAGATAAATTGCTTTTAATTCACATAAAATGGAAGTAAACGTGAAATCTTCTTTTTCCTGACTTTCACCTAAAGGGAATTTTCTGGGAAAGAAAAAAAAACAGGAGTATTGAGAAGCCAGAGCAAAAAGTGCAGTAGCCAACGGACATCTACTAGACTTCACATTTAGCATTTAGCACGGTCAGCATACAGCTGTGATGAATGAGCAACTCTGCTGTATCAGCTACTTTATGATTTTGAAAGTGTGGGGAAAAAGGAAGTTTTGATCCGGCCTGATGATGAGTAAGACCCCAAATCGTCTCCAGTTTTCCACTGATGATCAAAAATCCCATCACATGTATTCTGAAACTGTCTTAAAATATATTTTCTGTTTCAGTGATGCTGTAAACGCATGCAAGATGGAATCATAATTTGTGATGATGTTGCAGATGTCGCATAACCTGTGTTTTTGAGTTAAAAAGTTAAAAATGTACTTTTAAACATGAACAAATGCTAATACTAATAATCCTGATGATTATGATTTCTTTTGAGGCATCACAGGAACGCATCACCTGGGTAGCTGGTGTATTAAAGTACAAAATCATGCTGCGAGAGATTCGATCTTCCAAAAAATGACAAACTAAATTAAACAGTCATGTTAAACAATCTGAGGAGTAAACTGACTTGGTGGAATAGAATATTGAAATACGGGTCATCTCTCCTGGGAGCCCAATCACTGTCATCACAACGTAATAAAAAAACAATAAAAACAATATTAGCCTAGCATTGTACATTGAAGCAGCATTAATGCCCTCGCCCAACCATTTCCTTCTTTTTCTTCCCCCGTGTTGTTTACAAGTTAATGTCAGCTATTACCATGGGTGCTTGGTCTCACCCTGGCTCCTGTCTGGCTGTCAGGGCTTTTTCTTTCCCAAGAATAGGCGGATTGTCCCGTAAACGTGGCAGCACAGGGGTGGAGGAGGAGAAGAAAAGCCACTTTAGGGACTCGCTCTGCTTTTGTTTTATCTCTATTTGTGGAGCTGCTCTTTGTTTCTCAGGGCAGTGTTGAGAGAATGCTTATTCACTGGCTCTTTAAATACTGCATCAGAGGGTGCTGTTCAGTTCTCTGTTTCTCCGTTTCTGTTTTTTCTCTCCATCCTCTCCACTCCCTCAGTGACTGTTAGGATGGGCATCCCCATGACATCCCCTTTACTCAGTATCCTTTGCTTTCATCTCCTCACTTCTCCTGCAAGATGTGGACCTTCATTTTGACGCCAGCAACACATGGAACCATTTACTGACTCTTTTATTTTTTTTTCTGCCCCAGGCCCATTACCCTCCCATCCCATCCCCCTATCCTCCTATCATCCTTTTTTACTCAAATCTTCCCGATGCTCTCTTTTCTCTTTATTTCCCTCCCTTCCCCACATTCACTCAAGCCACATTTTCCCCCTTCTAACTCTTCCACTCATTTCCCCATCGTCTCAGACACTTTAACCGACTCTTAATCAACAGGGTGTGTTTGAAGAAGACAGCTTTTATTGGCATTACAAAGGCTCATGAGTCAGTCTTGTGTGCGCATATGTGAATGTGTCTGTGGCTGTCTGCGTCTGTTTATGGTAAAAGTGATGGCGAAAGGATGCCATGTAGCATTAATGCAATATGGTGCCTTGTTGAAAGTCATATAAAAAAAGTGATCTAACAAATTCAATCTGTTTTCCTCTTTGAAAGTTTCAGCTCCCTCAAACACTCGTTTTTTTTTTTGGTTTTTTTAATGTTTTTCTTAGGAATTATATAATTTTGCCAAATCTTAGTAAAGCTGGGTTTTTCTGATGCATGTACAATGGTTAGATTGTATCTCAACCTACTGGAGGCACACAGGAAAACGTGAACAGTCCTCTCCCATTTGCTGAGCAGCAACACACCTAATAAAAGAGGTCGGAATGTACAGTATGTGTTACAGCTGTTGTTGAAATCTAAGTTTATTAGTTTAGGACCAGTGTTTATTGAATTGTATTTTATCTCATTTAATTTTTCGACCTGTAAAGTTGTAGCCAATTAAGCGTCACAGATACATATCAAATCTTTACATTTTACAAGCTATTTATTAAATGGGCACTCTATCAATTTTATGCATGAGGTTCGGTTCATTCATTATGGCGAGAACCACTCAGCCTGTTAGTACAGTTGTATAATCTCCTCTGTGCTTGTGTGAGGGAGCTTCCTATGGAAATGACGGAAAGAAAAAAAAAACCCCAGTCCATGTCATGATGCTTTCATCAGGGTTAGCTTGGCTTGGAGACGCAGATTAGTCACAGATAGCCTGTGACTGGATAGCCAGACCGGAGGTGTGGCGTTTGAAAGATGTGGGGGTTTACGAGGCAGGGAGGATCTAATGAGAGACCCTATCAAGTTGAATTATGGTATGACCCATACCAGGGACTAAAATTCAGGATATCTTGCCCTCGGTTTTTTTTTTTTTTTTTTTTTTTTTAAATCTGTCTCTTGTGAGTCCCTTAACATTATGGAAATGCAATATTATTTAGCTGGTGTACCACTTTAATATACTGTATAATAGAATAACTTGTAAAAATTCTGTCGGAATATAAGTAGCAGCGGGCAGGTGGATGATGAAAAAACCAAACAAAAACCAAACAAATATCAATAAAAGTAAAAAAGGGGGATTTCTATGGACATACTGGTATTTTTCAGAAGAAATCAGAATCAAAAGATCAGACCAAATCATGTTAAGGGTCTGAGGCTGATTTAAGAACTTTTGATCGGGTCAAAAAATGTTCTTCCATTTCTTCCAATAGATGTATGCCTTACATGTCTGGTAATCAGCCTGAAAGAAAAGTCTATTATATGAGGTCACTCTATCTAAAAGCTTGAGCCATGCTGCACACATCAGGGAAGAAGACTGAGGTGATATTCACTCATTAACTATTAATCTCGTGCTCATCAAGTGCTGTCTGATTCCAACTGGCAACATGGGGGTATAAGGACTTGATTTTATTGAAGTTTTCCAACTGATGGGTGTCTTCTTTCAGTATAATACTGTATTTACCAAGAAATTATGTCCATACTTGATGATTCTACTTCACAAGATTTATTTCCAATGCCATCAATCAGTGTCAGAGCAGGAAGTAAGGTGCCCTGTATGTAGTGAAGCAGAAAGGAAAATTTTTCATTTTGTTCCAAAGCTTAATACAAAGTGTCTGATTTAGTATCAAAGACCGCTGTTCCTACTTTCTTTCCAACCAAAGTTTAAAGTATTATAATATTTTAAACATGACCACGGTCTTTCCCTCTTATCCAAGCTGTATTTTGTGGCCAAATATAATAAAACCTTAACCACAGCAGTGGCAAAGGAGAAAACAGTGATGTGAGTGATTTCTATAATGGTCCTATGCGTTTTGGAGGGCATCACAGATTGTGACATCAAATCAGAAAATGCTCATAATGAAAATGAAAATGAAACATATGTTATTGCTTAGTTTAGAGGACTAAGCAACAAAACAACCTTTTGCGTTACAATATTCTATAAACAGAGTCCAAAATATTGTAATATAAAGTAGATGAATTGAAAATTGCTATACCACTGTATAAGGCCTGTACAGCCCTGTCACGCATGAGCAATATAAAGCTTCATTGTATTTTTTCTGACTCTCAGTATCAATTTACTGTACACATGCAAAGAAAAACTTTGGAGTTGTATAACTGATGTGTTTATTCAGTGTCTGAGCCCGTTTGGAGTAAAATTACAGCAGGTACATGACAAATTTCCCTCTGTTACTTATTGTGGGAATGTGCTACATGCAGCGAAAGGTCAAATATTTTTATAAATTGGGCTCACAAAGAGAGGCTTCTGTAGCACACACACACACACACGCACACACACACACGTGCACATACTCACACACATTTCCTGTGTGACTTTGAGGGTCTCTGGTATTTGAACAGATGTGGGCAGACTGAGCGTGCCTAGATCCCCCCCTGACCTGAACGTGCACTTCCTGCTCCGAAAGCTAACACCCGGAGAGAACAATCGTTGTCTGTACCCTCTGAACACATGCACACACACACTGTGCACAAACACAAGCGGTCACAGTCGTGCATAAGGTCAGCATGCATGGCATAAACACACATAAAATCACATGCTCACAAACACACACAAACTTACAAAGTGGTTAGTGTGTGTTGTTTTCAGATAAGGGGGAAGTGAGAGTGTACACATTTAATTAACTTTTTTTTGCCCACCTAAATACCACAATTTTGCGTCTATTTTCTACAGGTTGAAAGTGTATCCATAATCTCACGTGTGTGTGTGTGTCTCTGTGTGCTAAATCAACTGTTCTCACCTGGGGGACGCCGAGTGTTTTCTCTGTATGAATGTAATACAGTCACTCAGCAACACTGCAGAGTTCACATTCTTTACTTTCCACAGCGCGCGTGTCTGTATGTGTGTGTGTGTGTGTGTGTGTGTGTGTATGTGTGTGCTTTGGAAACCATGAGACATCAAGAAAATAAAAGCTGAGATGGATAGCTGAGGTCAAAGCGTGAGGAGATAGATGAACCAGATAAAAAAGAGGAGATATGAAAACAGCAGAGAAGAAATTTGAGAACTACATAGGAAAAATAGAGGAAGATATGTCTAAAGAGAAATACGTCATCAAATAGGATAAAGTACAGTGATGAAGAGACAAAGCAATAATGAATTATAGAAAATACAGAAAGTCCAATTTAGGGAGAAGGAAGTTTCAGAAGAGTATGACAAAAAAAAAAAAAAAAAAGCAGAACCAGCAAAAATCTGAAATGAGGAAAGGAATAGACAAAAACAGTGAACAGGACAAAAAAAAAAAAAAACAACAACAACAAAACAGTGGTCATGAACTGTAGGCTGAATTTATGCCAGTGAGACAGAATGGAAAACTAAAGCCAGACTACTACGGGGGGAGGAACAGATTAGCAACTCACACTAACAACAAAATGACACTTTTTTTTTCATCCATCTCTTTTTGAAATTGGATCTGAATAGCCTCCCTTCAGGCATAAATAAATGATGTGAGATTTAAAAATAGTAATGTGGTTTAACTGGTGAAAGGCTGGCAAGTTAGCAAATGGAAACTACAGAACATAAGCAGTAAAATGTGGAATTATTATCCTGAAGTTCAAGTGAAATTCAAACAAATAAATCAGTTTAAATTTGAAATCGATCAGCTTGGGTCTTGAAACGGGATGTCAATTAAGTGTGGCCACAAACAGCTATCAAGGGGCCACTTGTAGCCAAACATTTTATTTAACATTGTAGCAGAGGCATCAGCTTTGTGTCCAAAAGCTGTAACAAGGTCGTAAATAGATTTACGTTAGCTGCTCTTCCAAGCAAATGTCTGTTCCAAGAACAATCTTTTGACACACATAATGTGAAATATTTCCAGGATTGGTAACTGTGGTTGGGCTGCAGTTAAAGAAAAGAAGAACTGGACAGCAAAAGCCTTCACAACTACATGCAGAGCAAGAGTGAGACCAGTAGAAGTTTTTAGCCAGGCTAGCACCATGGCTCCACAGGTGGCAGTGTCGCTCAGTCCACCACTTTGGTCCAGACTGAAATATCTAAACAACCGTCGGATGTATTGCCATGATATTTCGTGCCGTTATCAGATCAAAATTTTAATTTGACCAATACTTTGGTTATGACTGAATACTTGCAGAACTAATGACATTACCATCACCTTCAGCTGTACTTTGTGTTTAGTGTTAATTAGCAATTGTTAGCATGCTAACCATGTACACTAAGATGGGAAACATGCCAAACATTTTATCTTCTAAACATCAGCAACAACAACATTGGAATTTTGAGCACAGAGCAGATAGCATGGCTGCTGTAAATACTCACTAGCGCTAATGTGTATTAAGTAGTGGCTGAAAATAGTCCTCTACTAGCGCATTAAAAACGAAACTCCTGTCTGAGTAACCATTTGCTAAAACCTAGAAGGAACCATGGTTTTAACTAAAAATAAACTGACCCATTTTTTTAACCGTACTTCTTGGGACATCCAGGGACTTGGGGAGGTTCATGGACAGGTTAGGGAAGTTGGAAAGTATTGAGAACTGGACACAGAAAAATAAAGTACGCCAGCCTTATCCTTTATTATGCACCCTCCAGCCCTCCAGGTCTGACACAATGAAATAACATGGGAATATGTGTATCTGCACTCTCCTACTTAGTTTTCACTAACATAAACAGCTGTGGGGCTTTTATGGAAAAATGTCACCACTTTTCCATCCCTCCCCAGGAGGCAGGATACCTGGTTGAGTGAGACTGCCTTCCTGACTGAGAACATACACAAAGAATCCAGGCTGTGGCTCCAATCCAGTTACTTCTTTAATAACACTCAAAATGTTTTGTATGTACATTGTCCGGATTATGGTGTTGGGTTTGTTATTGCATTAATCCCTGAACTGGAGCCTGTGTGGGTCTCATAGAGCGCCTGCTTTGGTAATATTGAGCTTGTCCATTGCCAAAATGTAGTGGGCAGTCACACAGACAGCTTTCAGCGTGTTCTCAGAGGTCTGTGAACCTGCGTTGGTCAATTTGCTTTCAATTCTGCCATGTGATTTTAAGAGATACAGAATGGGTTGTATAGTACATCTCTTGAAAAAAACTGTCAACAGCTGAACTTGAACCTGAATTGGCAGCCACAGTAGCTTGCCAATTAGCCCTGTAAATAGCCACAAAAGTACGTCACCCACCAGCACCACCACGAGGATGGTGGGGGGATGAATTTTGGTGTGCCGCTTTCTGGTGTAAACTGGTCTGTGTCCGCTTAAGAGCCCCAGCATCATCATTTAAACAGATTCATCACAAAGTGATCAATCAGAAAAGCACCAAAAGAAATCAAATGAATTAAATAACAAATTCACAAGATTATAGAGAGATTTTGCTGCTGTGATTTACCAGTCTCCGAGGAACTGCGCTGACAAACTTTGTTCCACAACCGCTGTAGTAAAGTCCGAAAAAACCCTATAAAATGATGCAGTATACAGCACAGTTGACAGCGTTAATGACATTAACAGAGTGACTGCAAGAGGAAAAGTGATTTACACAGACAATGCTTGTGTGTGTGTGTATATGTGTGCATGCACATGAGACTGTGAACGACAGACCATCATGACATCACTGTTTCCACAGGAAATCATGTTTCCAGAACCCTGGTTTTCCACTCTGTAGCCTACCTCATACACTTCTCTCACTCAGTTTCTCTACATCAGTCCGACACATGATACTGCATAGTGGCAGCGGGGAACAGAATGAGTTTAATTAAGCCTCTCAGTGCAGAAGAAAGGCTGAAGTCATGTTGTTTTTACATGTATGGTTGATGATTTAAAGGAAAATTACGGTTTATGACAAGTTGGGTCTTATTTTCATAGTTTTGGCCATCATTCCAATCAGTTATGACAACACTGTACTCTCCAAGAATATGCTGAGATCTGGGAAAATGGAGACAACAGCGAGTATGACTGCAAAAAGAATTACGTTGTGTGAAACTGGAATTTCCCTTTAAGGTATGATATATTAATCACTCCCGCTGAAATTCAAACAGAACAGATAACAAATCCATAATGGATTTAATTAATAAGTAATCATTATCTACTGTAATCTCGGTCAGGACTTAATGGTTGATTCACAGAAAGAGAACAAGGAGCGGAGAAAAAGATGAAGACAGGTAGGTAAGAAGTGAGGGAAAGAGAGGGACAGAGAGGGAAGAGAGAAAGAGGATAGTAGGTTTAGAGTAACTGATATGATCATGATAATGATAAATACAGATTGCACACACCCCTCATGCACTCATGTAGTCTTCACTAGCTCGATGGCACACGTGCGCCTACACAGACCTCCGTCTTCTACAGTGGTGTAGTTACTTCATGGCACACTGCACACACTGCAGGCACAATCAGACATGCAATCACTGTGTGGCGATAGAGGATACTGTGTAAACATTCAGATCCAAACATTTGCAGATGCAAAAAAATCCCGGATCTGTGTCATGTGTGTGCAAAGTTGATATGTGAAATCAAAGCAGAGTTAAACCAGACCTGCAATCAGTGCAGTATAATGGGTGATTAGTGTATCATGACGGTACTTGGGAAGTATTTTGTTACTGTGTCATTCTGCAGATTCAGACAGAAAGAAAGGCTGTGAGTGAGAGAGGACAGGGAGACAATACAAGAGAAGAGAGCAATGGAAGGAATACAGTGGTTGCTTTCCATTCAGCTTATTATGCTTCCTCCCGTCCTTGCTCCTCCGTGCTTCAGCCCGTGACCCGGAAATCGATCGAGGGACGCCCTCGTTGAGGATGTTCCAATCTAAAAAATAAAAACATCGTTGAGTGAGAAGTGAGGAGCTTGGAGCGAGGAACAATAGGTGTATCCTATATGGAAGTTTGTTAACGGACAGCAACACCCCAATGTGGTTAGTGATTGTCAGCTGATCTGATGGCACAGTGAAACTAATGCCTAGGCTGCAGTGGAAATTATAATATTGATATTATTGCATGATTGCAATGCTACAGATTCAAATATGAAAAAAGGTCATGTTTAAGTCCAAATCCAAATCATGAATTAATTGTAAAAATATAACTTTGTCTTCTTTTTCTCTTTTTTTGTCCGCCTGTACTTCTTTTCCATTTCAAGTTCATCTTGACTCATTCAGGAAAATAGGGTCAAAATATTTGAGCTATACAGCCGCAGAGTTGCAGTTATTATTTGTAACATCAGACTGAGCCTTAAAAGTACAGACTTACTCTACTTTTAGACTTCCACCAACATACTGTAGATTTTATTAAAGCATTTATAGTTGTTTTGTATATCCCTTATGTCTCCTCTGTTCTGTCATTAATAAAATAAGTTGCATCTCCCACCAACGGTCAGCACTTGTTACTTTAAACTATGAACCTGACCTTTTCCTTACCATCCTAAACTAAAAATCCAGATTTTTCATACTTTTATTTACACTTAGCCACATTCATGTACTGTATCTCTGTTGGTCCGATCACAAATCCAAATACATCTGTCTGAACTCCATTTATAATTTGCCACTCCATGCATCTTGGGCAGATCAAATATCTGTTGTACCTCAAACTGCCTCAGGAGGTGGTTCAAGACGCAATCTAGTCTGATGTTGAAAAGATATAAAAAAGATGTAGACATTAACCCCACAATCTTTTCTTAAACCTAACCAAGTAGATTTTGTGCCTAAACCTAACTGAACTATGACCGTTCCACAACCTTAACCGCTTAATTAATATTGTTACAATGATGACGAAAATCGGTTACGCTGCCGCCGACATGGTTCTTTGGGACGTGTTATTGTTACCATGACGAAAAAAGTCCAGTATGCCTTCCAGTGACTTGCTCTTTAGGGTTGTATCTGGGAGCAGGGACAAGAGACCTACCGTATATGTTCATTTTGGTTGGATGACTTGTTGAACAGAAAATGGCGACCATGTTTGTTTCTGTTGCCTCGGAGGAATATAAATCAGAAACTGTTTGAAAAGGACAGAAGTCTTTTGCTGGTATATTATCCTGTGATAATCTGTGAGGAAAGATTCTGAACCTTTTTACAACAGAGATCTTTTGGACAGATAACACTCAGACATGGAGGGACAGACACGCTTAGAGACATGGAGAGAAAACGGCGAAAGATGACTTTGACAGTCGGGAACATAGTGTGTTTTCCCCCTGACCTCAGACTGAACCAGTGATTAATGCCATGAAGGCCTGACTGCCAAAACATTGCATATAAATATGACTTTACTTCTTCATCACAACACTGATTTTAGGAAAGAAAAATATGATCTTCAAGGATCTTTTTGAAGTGCAGACCACAACTCCTTTTAAAGATGTCGTAAGCCCAAATAAAAGTGTTCTCATCACAACACTGATGACCTTTAGGTAAAAGTGACCACGCTGTTTGGTATTTTATTGTAACCTTTTCCATTACTCGGCTTTCGAATTCAGATTGTGAAGAAAAATGACAAGCGTGTGAGAGGGATGCAGACCAAGAAAACATTTTACAGTTTCCATTCTTTGAAACTTTATCTGGTATGGTAACTTTAGAGCCTGATAAATTCAATACAAGTTTCGTGCAGTTCCACTGTAAACTGAAATCTAGATCGAGTGATTACACTCCTCTTTTACATTGACCTTAATGTCAAATTCAGTCCTAATAGAGTTTTGTGAACACAAACTGAGATTCTGGTGTAGCACAAACAGTTAAAGGGCAGATCCCACTTTTTCTGTGGCACTCAAGTCTTCCTTTTACAGGGACACAAAGACTAAACTGACCTATAATTAACAGCATTAGAATTCAAAATGTTACTCGCAGACCTGTTAAAAAAATCCCCAAAAATCACCTAATAGTTTGTATGATTTTATGGAGAATATTTCAGAGTAAGGCTATAATGGGCTATTTGTTTATGTGATATGGCAAACTTGTTCAAAACAATGACCATTTTAACTTTGCTAACTAGCAGCTAAAAGGTAGCTATGATAGCTGTTTTGAGCAGTGCTGTTACATATACAAACACAGCTCATTAAAGCCCATAAGCCAGCCGTGTTGGCTCTCAGCTAGCTTTTACACTCCTGCTAGTGGTCTTGTTGCCTGCTGAGTACAAGATGGTCCAACTGTGGACTGTCTGAGGACCCCAGGTCTGAGTAGAGGGACCGTCTGGGGTCACCAGACGTGAGTCAGTGTGCTGGACCCCTCTTGCTGAGTCAGGCTTTAATATAATTCTGGTTGTGGTTAGCTAGTTGGTGCTACTAGCTCACAGGTATCTAATTAACTGGCAGGTTTACTGTATGTATCCTGGCCCTATGGCTACCCTGGTGCCCTGTCTGTATCTCATCTGCATACTAGCCTTTGTCATTGCCATTTATACTAATAGCCCAAAAGCCTACTAATAATCAGGGGATTTTCAATCTTTTTAGACCCTTAAAAGTCTAGCTTGTCCAATAGCTGCCTCCTGAGGTGAGTTTGTTACATTCCCTTTAGCTTTAGGGTATGTAATTTCTGGACCTAATCGGAAATAAAAATCTGTGCAAGGACTTTTTAATTTCCAGATGGACAAAGCAGGCCATAAATCAGTTGGAAAAAATTAAACATCATACACTTCCATATCATTTTTTCATTTTTTCTCCTGACCAGCCAAAACTTCTTGTGTCCTCCTTGTCTCAGCATGTCTGTACCACTCTTTTTGCTGGAAGGCTGTCTCCAATTACTCTTTCACAGAGATAGATGGCATCCTTGTTTTTTCCTTAATTAGCCTGAGCCAGAGGAGTGCAAAATGTCATTAAATTTTGGTTCAAACATAAAAAAATCTGATTAGAAATAACATTACATGACAGTAACACAAAAAAGGGAGGGAAAGGATTTATCTCAATGCCTGGATGTGCAGTGAAGATCACTGTCAGTGCGATGATGTGGTTGTTGTGAGTCAATGTTTTTAGAGAGGGAAGATCGCCACATCTTGCTCTCTCTTCCTTCCCGAACAGTTCCTCTGTGTTTGCCTTGGCCAAACTACATGTTTTTATAGGATCTCTTAGCTTGACCCAGCTGTCCTCCTGTGTGTATAAGTCTGTGAATACACACGTGCATCTCTATCCCATTTTTATTCTGTCACATTGCTTACATTTTTATTCTCTTTTTCTATATTTTTACAACTCCTGCTCCCTTTTTATTCCCTTGTTCCCT